>NW_024879709.1:0-10000 GCF_900700415.2 Clupea harengus | reverse complement strand
GCTTTAACACAGCTCTCTATGGGCTGACATTTTACCTCATTATCTGAAATTGGATACTGGAACCTAGAGTGTGGTTCAGTGGGCCACTTAGGCTGGGTCCACACTAAGTTGGGTAAAAACGTTCTCCGTCCACACTATTGTTTTTGTACCGTTTTCCAAATGTTCTACGTCCAAACGCTTAAACGCTATAGAAGTGTGTGTTGTTGTTGGTGTCTGGGACACAAATATTCGTCACTGTCATGGCAGCCATACATCATAGTTTCTTAAACTCTCTAATTTTCCCTGTCCACATTACAACGCAAACCCGGCGTTTTTCAAAGGTATGCACGACAGACAGGATTTTCGATTAAAAAAAAGCGCTGTTTTCGAAGTTGGAAAAAAGCTTTTATTGAGGACGGAAGGGCTAAATGGAGAAATAAATGATGTTTTTTCAAATTTCCCCAGGTTAGTGTGGACAAGACTTAGAAACACACTGTGTGCCTCAGAGGACTGCTATTCACAGCTCATACGTTCTAACAGTGTTTCACCGTCCTGCTTTTGGGGAACCCCTTTAGTGGGTGTTTTCCTGCTCTCCCTGGTCCAAAACACCTGGTAGAAGCCCTCATGCAGGTTTTCTCCACTGCGCTGTTAGAATGTCCTTCATCTGTTAAATGTCCTGTGCTTGGCTAATCAAGACCAACATTAATTAAACCCTTAGGAGTGTGACTAAGAAAAGTTCCATGTGTCCAAAACAGCACAGTATATGCTAGCCCAGAACCTAATTCAATAATAAATGTTTGAACATGCCTTATTGGCAATACTTCATTGGACCATGACGTTAACGAGGGTTATGAGGACAGTCATCTGGCTTTGCCCACTCCCATGCTTTTGGAGTGTTTGAATCCCCGGTCTGTGGTCTCTTTAGATTGCTAGTCTGTGTTTTAAAATCCAGGAAAACACAGGCCTTCGTAGGCCTGCAATGTCCAACTTTATTTGGATGGCCTCCAGTAAACAATGCAGGAGTCATATGCTAACAAGCCATATTGAATGCAGAAATAAAACAGCATCTGTTAATGATCCAGCATTTGTTGGTGTAATAGTGAATATCTCGTGATGCTTACTGCCCCATCTAAAGGTTCTGAACTTAGAAGGGGAGGCGTACACACCAGCAGTGTCTGTATGTAGGTTCGATGGTGGTGTGATAGGAACATAGCTCTCAGGTTTGCTTTGTGTGGCTTTGGGAGGCTTTGTGAGGCCTTTTGAGTGACTGCCTGGGAGGTGGCTTTTTTATTTGGAAAGATATTGTAAACACCTTCTATCAAATCATCTCTATGGCAGGAGCAGGGTGTGTGTGTGTGTGTGTGTGGAGGGGAGGGAGGGGGGGGGGGGGGGGGCATGTTTTTCATTATCTAAACAAGTGGGACATTATGCTCCAGCTCGCATGGAAAGTTTTCACTGTCATGAATGGAAAGGTGACGTGGCTCTTGTTAATTCGGGTCGTATGTAAACTCTCATGCCCTTGACTGTTCGGCTGCAACAAGGCGCTTGTGTCTAAGATCTCTGAAGGCTTTTCTTTTTGTGTATGTATGTGTGTGTGGGTGTGTGTGGGTGTGTGTGCGTGTATCTGTGCGTGTGCCTGCTGTATATTTTTCCAAGCATTTGAAACATAAACACCAGAAACCCTACCCAGCAATTAACATACAACATGGAGCCGTCAGCATGCGTTCAGCAGCGACAAAGAGGCCTTGGGATCCTCTGTCTCCTTGTCATTGACCGGAGCTGCATCTATCTCTGAGCGGCCTGTTGGTGGCCGTGGGGCCTGTGAGTCCAACAGTCTGTGTTTACATGCCTGCTTCGTCTAGGCGGATAAGACGGACAGGCGGCGAACTCTGGAATGTCTCCCATGTGGCTCAGCTGGTCTCACAGATGACTCACGGAGCACCCAGCCCTCTGTGCTTGTCTTTCCGCTCGCTGTCTCTCAGCCACTGCTCTCACACCGCTTTTTAAGCAGGCAGAGGGCTTATTATGTCAAATAACAAGCTGTCAAAGCAGACACCATCAGCTGTATCTGTTCTGCAGATACATCACATCAACTAAATGGTCAGATTGTAGTGCTGTTCTGTGATACCTGTACTTATACCTGTTGTAGATCTATTTATTATGTCATTCAACTGTCATTCAACACATGATATGCTTATGAAAGTGATGTTGCACACAATGTCTAACCTCACGCATGGTCCTCCCCTCCCCCTTCTCTCTCTTTTTGTCTGTCTCCATCTCCCTTTGTGTCTCTTTCTCCCTCTCACCTTGTCTCCTTTGCTCCCTTCCTCTCCCATCCGCTGTCCCTTTCTCTCTCTTTGCCCATCTTCCCCCTTTTCTCTCTCCTGCTCTCCTTCGGTGTTCCTTTCACAATCTCTTTTACCATCCCTCCTATTGCCCTCCTCTTTTACTCTCCCTTCATCTGCTTTTCTTTTCACCTTTCATGTTCTCTTTCTCCTCACCCCTCCACCTCTCTCTCTTTTGTCTCTCTGCTGTCCATCTCCTCAGGTATGTGTTTCTGATGGGGCTCCAGGACCGCAATGAGAAGCTCTTCTACAGGGTGCTGGCGTCAGACATTGAGAGGTTCATGCCCATCGTCTACACCCCCACTGTGGGCCTGGCCTGCCAGATGTATGGCCTCACCTTTAGGAGACCAAGGTCAGATTGAAAGACACATTCTCTTCTCTTCTCTTCTGTTCTTCTGTTCTTCTCTCTTCTCGTCTCTTCTCTTAGCCTCTTTCTTTCCTTCATTACCACACACACACACACACACACACACACACACACACACACACACACAGACAGACAGACAGACAGACAGTTCAGACTTTGTGATTCTCTGTTTGGTCTGGCCTTGACTTGTATCTCCAGGTTATTTAGCGCATGTGTCATCACCTAATTCAGTCATAAGGTAATAAAAACTAACTCCTAGGGAATGTAAAATCACGTGTGTGTGTTGGAAGCACTGTATGCGATAACCCTGTGCCAAGCCTGATTGAGGGGGAGTGGACCATCTGTCAGATGAGGATTATAGCAGTTCGGGTGCCAGTGTAAACATTACCTGATCTCAGGGAACATGCCTGAAGCAAGGAAGACATATGAAGCAAACTGGACCTGCTTTGGTGTTGGTCTGTGCTCAGAACCAAACAGTTGATGTTTACCACAGGTGCTGGCCCAGAGGAGACCCTAAATCTCACCAAGGCCAGCGTGTGTTTTAATTTAAGGTGACAGGGATTTAACTGGTGTGTCCTCCCTTTGGCTGTGCATTCTGTATAGATGCCCACTCTGTCTCCTCTGCTCTCCTCTTCTCTGATCCTCCTCTCCCTGGATGGCTTCACATCTGATAAGCTCTTCTTCCCTGACACATACACACTCCATCTGGTTCACTTTCCTGCCTTCTTCATTGAGCTCTAATGTTGCTCCTCACTCCCCTTTTCTCTTCCACACACTTCTCTCTCTCTCTCTCTCTCTCTCTCTCTCTCTCTCTCCCCCTTTTTTCCGTCAACTGATGGCTTTTTTTCACGAGTGTCATGGATTACTGCAGACCTGCCAAAGTGTGTCAGGTGAAAAACTGAGGATGTTTTTAGTGATGTATAAATACTGGATTTGCTCCTGGTGTCTGAGTAGTTTTACTGAAAAAAAATGATCGGCTACACACACAGACACACAGATTTATACATCTCCCTCTTGTCCTCATTACGGAGAAGTATGTGGAAAATATGTCCAGTACGCTCTTTTACCTATGATATTACTCTCTAGGAGTAACATTATATCCATGCCGCTATCCCAGAATGCAGTGAAGGAGGACATGCTGCCAGCAGCTCTGGTCAGTGATTGGTAGAGAGGTGTTCAGTGTGGCCCCAAGCACACACATTAACTACAGATCACACCACTATGGCAAGGGTCATAGGAGTGACTTAAGGCGTTTTGCTTAAGTTCAACTTATGTTTTTCTTTTCCAGTATTTAATTTTTTTCTTTCTCAGTGACTTTTCTTTCCATATGTAACCTGCTCATGTGTGAATTTCACCATTAGTGATGGGTCTGTTTAATATCTCATGGTGTGTGTGTGTGTGTGTGTGTGTGTGTGTGTGTGTGTGTGTGTGTGTGTGTGTGTGTGTGTGTGTGTGTGTGAGAGCTCAAGCTTGCATGTATCCTTGTGCTTCTGTAGGACCACCGGCGTTGAGTTGAAGTCTTAGATTAGCAGGCTAATCGCTGCCCTCCAGGTATAAAGGCCACACTGTTGGAGGACTACTAGCCTCACCCTGCCTGAGCCAACCGCCTGTAATCTACCCCACAGAGTCTAAACACCCCCATTATTTACTCTTCCTGAGAGGTCGGAGGTCACGCTCCATTAAGTTCCATTAAGTGCTAAAACTGAGGCGCTTCACTAATCTTTAAGTGGGATAAAAAACAGGCCAGGCGAGATAAAGAAAATAGCTCATTCACAGAATCACACTGTTTGAGTTATTCACGCCTATCTGTGAATATGCTTATGAACTTAAAGGCTTAATGTGTAGCACACAGAGCAACACGCTTGTTCTTTTAATGCCAAAACTACCTCCGCTTCCTTTAGACAGATTGATCCGAGAGAAAAATAAAAAAACGACTACAACCATTGCGTTTGAGAGGCTAGATGCTGGTATCTAAGCACCACTCAGCAAACAGTCCGGGAGTCTTGCGTGTCAGGATCTGGAATCCATCCATCTTGTTAATAAGGATGGATTGTCGTTGTTAACCTGAAGCATAACATGGCTGGAGTCTCATAGGTCAAAGGTCATTGTCTGTCTTCTGCCGCCATCTTCCATCAGAGACTGAGAGTGCCCAGACTGCTCCCAGCAGGAGGCTGTTGGGCTGTTGTTGCTCTTGAGACTTAGCTTGTTGAATGTGGTGTGAACCGTGCTCTTGAGATTGTTTACTGTCTCACACAAATACTGAACAAGGGTCAAAGGAAGGAAGCCGTTTGCAAAGATTTGCTCCACACGTGAACAGAAGCAGTTGATTTCACAGCAAATTCACAAAACAATTCCAACAATTCAACACCTGACATTAAGAAAAAGGGGTGACATTAACTGAGCCTTTAGCATACTGCTCAAACTCAGATCATTCCAGCCCTTGTAAGTCTGTATGGCTAACATGCCTGCTACATAAATGCAGTTTGATGTAGTATGAGCCGTGTTGTTTTCCAACTAATGGCTTTGATGCACCTCACTTTCTCCTGGTTTTCACATCTCATGGAGCCTCTCCACAGCGGAGCCATAAATCAGTGCATGTGTGACTTGTGGAATAACACAGCTCACTCTGACAGAGAGGCTGTCCTGAAGTCTGCTTTGAAGCGCAGAGATAATTGATAGGGAAGCCTGTGCAACATCATTACAGGGGCAGCTTCTGTGGAGCCCCCAGGGTGTGCAGGCTTGCGGCTGCCTCTATGTTAGAGCACTAATCTGCTACAACTACGATAGAGGGAGCCACCCACCATTTCATTCTGCGTGGATTACAGAGAGCGCCTTGCAACGGGACGTCAACTAAATGTCAACAGCACACCTCAGTTATCACAGCGGCGGATGGAGCACGGTTTAATTAAATGTGACGTGTTGGAGGAGGAAAGCCTGTGATATGGAGGGAGGGACAGGGCTAGGTTGTAACGGGGTAATGACATGCTATACCTCTGGATCTGTTCCGTCTGTGCAGTTTAGGGCATCAGGCATCAGAGAGGCCTTTGAGGGCTTGAAGATATGGAAACTACAGAAGGCTGAGCTCCGCTCAAGCAGTTGGCCCACACACTGTGCCGTGAGTGTGTAGGATTTGTGAGAGTGTAATTTGGATGGATGTGCAGGCTGAGTTAGCCCCCACACCCCATGCCCCCTTAACCCCACAGTTCCGTTCTAATCACGGGGGTAGATCTGCGCAGTGGCGACGCCGTGCTCTTTAACAACGCGAATATCCCAGGAATCTGCCTTTAAATAAAAATCTATTTATTTGATTATGCGTTTTCCACTGACTAGATGCCGTTTCGTACCGGGGTGATGAATCCAGCGTTCTTCCTCCTTTTAGTTGTTTGCTTTTTCTGAAACACTATACCAGCGTGTAAAACCGAAATTGTGTTAATTTTGAAGATCCTTTCATCATAACCCAAAGCAAAACAAGGAGCAAGTGGTTTGAAATTACAAAAGTCTCACGAAGAATGTGGCAAAACATTTGGGATTCATTCCCCTTTCAGATGAGTTTGAGGACTTCGTTAAACAATTGTGCTCTCATGCCTGAAGGCTGTTGGCAGTTGGCAGTTGGCTGGTAGATCCCTGGGCCAGAGTAAGCAGTGGAGTGCGGAGAATTCCACCTCTGGTTTCACAGCTGTAACCACTGTCTCACACACTGCACGAGGAAATGGAGACGAACACCATGAGGTTGGCAAGTTGAAAGTTTATCGAGATGAGGAAACAAAAACACCAGAGAGAGAGTGTTCTAGGGATAGGCGCATCATGTGCAGAAAGAGAAAATGACAGGTGGTGTTTACCTTTCTTTTACACCTCTGCAGATGTAGACAATCAGGTAATACTGTCATACCTCCCCCATTCTCACACTCACACTCACACTCACACTCACACTCACACTCACACTCACACTCACACTCACACTCACACTCACACTCACACTCACACTCACACTCACACTCACACTCACACTCACACTCACACTCACACAGGCCAGTGCAAGGTCATTTGGGGACAGAGGGGACATTGTTGTCAACTCTGGAGGTTAGTGCAGGAGCATACCACAGGTGAAGCTTGACAGCAAAAGCCCATCGACTGGCTTAGACTCCTCCATCCCTGTCCGGTCCAGCTGGAGCTCCGTGTCTGCAGGCTCTGCTCCAGTGAAACAGATTACTCAAGTGATTCAGTCATTGTGAGAGATTTTGTTCTTCTCTTGCCCTTGGCTTTCATAACTGCTGGCGTGTCTCCCTCAAAAGTGCGTAAATTAAATATGCTTAAGGTACAGTGCTGTTGCTGTGCCGAGACTCGTTCCATTGCAGAGCCTCGACCTCCACTGGCCGAGCTCCGAAACACCAGCCACCTTGGAGATGTTTGGATTTCCAGGCCTTTCCAGCACTCTGGTTCCAATTAGAGCTGCGTCGTGTCCACCAGCAGTCCAAAAACGCACAGACCTGATATTGGACCCTGCGCGTCCCTGGAGCACTGTGTGTTTGACTTTCTACCTAATCCCGGGTGCCTTCATTCAGAGAGAGGCAGACTTAAAATACAGGGGCTCCTAATCCACTGTGTGTGTGTGTGTGTGTGTGTGTGTGCATATGAATGTGTGTGTGTGTGCATATGAATGTGTGTGTGTGTGCATATGAATGTGTGTGTGTGTGCATATGAATGTGTGTGTATGAGAGAGAAAGAGACTGCACATGTGGGTGTGTGTATGAGAAAGAAAGAGACTACACGTGTGTGTGTGTGTGTGTGTGTGTGTGTGTGTGTGTATGAGAGAGACAGAGACTGTGAGACACTGATTAGTGAATGATGGTGTTGGAGTGCTCACCAGTGCAGGTGTGCCCATGAATCTCAACACAGGAACATTGCGCACACACACACACACACACACACACACACACACATACAGACACACAGACACTCATACACGCATCAACCACACACTCTTACACAAACACACATACTAAAACGCATCAAACACACAGCCAAAGTTTCTTCAGTGGAACTGGCTTGCAGCACAGAAATTCCTCATTTTTGCTTTTCTTTTATTTATAGAAAAATAGGGGAGCTATAAAACCTTGAGAGGGGAAGGCTTGGGGCTCTTAATGGATTAGCCCTGGCTGGCAGGACAGCTCTACTTCCACGACTTTATTGTGTGTATATTTTTACAATGTTATTTTACAGATTTTTTTTTTTTTTTTTTTCATTCAGTGGAATTATTTCTTCTACTGAAGGGTGTGAGGTAATGAGATTAAGTGAGATTGGGAATTTAAGAGTGAAAATCGGGTTTTTATTTCTCTCGTGGTAGTGGCGTATGAATGTGGAGGAGGCTGGAATGGCTGCCGGCTGGACAGCCGTTGAGGGGCTTTCATTGAAAGTAAGTGTTTTTATAGGAGCCCATAGCGCCGCCCTGCAGGGCCGTTCGCTGGCACAACGATCTGCTCTGGCCTGGCCTGGAGTATCTGACCCACCATGGCTGTTACGTTACGGGCCAGTGGTGCAGCGTAACGCACAGTGGGGCATGATAGTGCATGAGTACAGCAACCACCATGAGCCAATGAGGAAAGAGAGGCTTTGCTTTGAGCCTGATGACGCGGTCGGAAAGGGTGTGCTGAGCGGAACCGTTTACCAGCAGCGTCATGAAAGAGTCAATTTCACAGAGTTGACAATCAGTCACTTGTCACTTTGGTAGTGTCTCTCTGGCCTCGCCCAGACTGCTCTTTACTGTCCTTCCAAAAAAGCACTAAAATGCTCTTGGAGTTGTCACAGGCCTCCGATATAGATCGGGGTTGTGAAAACCTTTTTACTGCACATGAAATAAAAACAGTTGTGTGATGTAAACCAGCTGATCCGATCACATGCGGATTCTTGCAGTGATGCCGCAGACCAAAGTTTGCCATGGCTATACTCATAATGTCACATCAGTGATTTGCATCACGCAAGATCAAATAAATGGACTTGGTTTGTGGAAAACTCCTGCGTCAGCTTATGCCTGCGCTGCCATGAGAAACCCTGTCCCTGGTGTCCCATGGCAGCCAATGGCCATCAAGTTCATTGTCCAGATGTTTTAATTCACCCTGCGCAGGTTTGCGTGCAGTCCAGATGTGGCACTTGGCGGTTTGCTTCCAGATGTGTGGGTTTTTCTTCTCTCCCTATCTTTTAAATTTTTTTTTTTAAATTGAAGGGGCATTGAAGTTTTCCATGGTCCTGATCTCAGGGGCTTGCATCTGTGTAGACGGTAATGCATTGTTCCGGGCCATTGGTGTTGATGGTGTGCTCTGGGCAGCGGCCCCGCTCTGCTCCACCCTCACTGATTACTGTTGCATGATTCTGGGCAGGGTTAGCATCGTAGCCAGCTAGCTTTATTAGACGGGATGGAAACAGTGGGAACCCTGTGTGGCGCTCCACGCACTTAATCCATTGAATGTGTATTACAGTAATGAGATGAGGTTATGGCTAATCAAGAGTTAATGATGACGGACCCATGATACAGAATCACACAGAAACAGAAACAGACCTTATTTATATAACAGGCAGTCGCTCTGGGTTTTCTGTTAAATTAAAGACTGCTCCTTTCTTGCCTCCATGGTGTACATAGCTGGGAGAAATAGTGGGCCTACTAGAACTTCATGTACTGACTGTGAATGAGAGAAAATCATTGCTGAAAACGAATGAGCAATGATATTGTATCACTCTGGTACCAGAGCGTTTTGGTAACCTACCACCTATCTTTTCTAGTGTAAATGCTAATGTGCCCTGGTGCGTCTCCGACAATGATGTAGGCAGTAACGAGATCTGACCACCAACGGTCAGCTGGACCTTAAAGACGTGAAATAGACATAGGTGTAAACGCCGATGTATCTCGGTTGTACGCTTGCAATCCAATCGCCCAAAATGCATTTTAAAACCAAGTATGAACAGGGCCTGTGTGTCGAATTGAATACAGTGAATGTGTTTGGAGTGAAACTATGACACATTTCCATCTTTTGAGGAGTAAAGGCCATATAAACACAGCTGTTGTTCCCATTAGACATTTAGGCTAAGCACTATGTGGTTCTGTGCTTTCACAGGGTGTTAGCAAGGTTTTTACATGCTTTTTAGGTGGCTAGCTTGTAGTTTCTCAATTAAGATATACATACAGAATGATACAGAATTACTCACCTGATTCAGAACTTTTTTTATGTAGCAGGCAGCTTCTCTGTGTAAATTAAATGGTCTGGCTCTGTAGTAAACTACCTGTCTCCTGCATTTGTGGCAGGTATAGGCTATAAAA
>NW_024879708.1:87500-89765 GCF_900700415.2 Clupea harengus | reverse complement strand
CCTAACCCTAACCCTAACCCTACCCTAACCCTAACCCTAACCTAACCCTAACCCTAACCCTAACCTAACCCTAACCCTAACCTAACCCTAACCCTAACCCTAACCCTAACCCTAACCCTAACCCTAACCCTAACCCTAACCCTAACCCTAACCCTAACCCTAACCCTAACCCTAAACCCTAACCCTAACCCTAACCCTAACCCTAACCCTAACCCTAACCCTAACCCTAACCCTAACCCTAACCCTAACCCTAACCCTAACCCTAACCCTAACCCTAACCCTAACCCTAACCCTAACCCTAACCCTAACCCTAACCCTAACCTAACCCTAACCCTAACCCTAACCCTAACCCTAACCCTAACCCTAACCTAACCCTAACCCTAACCCTAACCCTAACCCTAACCCTAACCCTAACCCTAACCCTAACCCTAACCCTAACCCTAACCCTAACCCTAACCCTAACCCTAACCCTAACCCTAACCCTAACCCTAACCCTAACCCTAACCTAACCCTAACCCTAACCCTAACCCTAACCCTAACCCTAACCCTAACCTAACCCTAACCCTAACCCTAACCCTAACCCTAACCCTAACCCTAACCCTAACCCTAACCCTAACCCTAACCCTAACCCTAACCCTAACCCTAACCCTAACCCTAACCCTAACCCTAACCCTAACCCTAACCCTAACCCTAACCCTAACCCTAACCTAACCCTAACCCTAACCCTAACCCTAACCCTAACCCTAACCCTAACCCTAACCCTAACCCTAACCCTAACCCTAACCCTAACCCTAACCCTAACCCTAACCCTAACCCTAACCCTAACCCTAACCCTAACCCTAACCCTAACCCTAACCCTAACCCTAACCCTAACCCTACCCTAACCCTAACCCTAACCCTAACCCTAACCCTAACCCTAACCCTAACCCTAACCCTAACCCTAACCCTAACCCTAACCCTAACCCTAACCCTAACCCTAACCCTAACCCTAACCCTAACCCTAACCCTAAACCCTAACCCTAACCCTAACCCTAACCCTAACCCTAACCCTAACCCTAACCCTAACCCTAACCCTAACCCTAACCCTAACCCTAACCCTAACCCTAACCTAACCCTAACCCTAACCCTAACCCTAACCCTAACCCTAACCCTAACCCTAACCCTAACCCTAACCCTAACCCTAACCCTAACCCTAACCCTAACCCTAACCCTAACCCTAACCCTAACCCTAACCCTAACCCTAACCCTAACCCTAACCTAACCCTAACCCTAACCCTAACCCTAACCCTAACCCTAACCCTAACCCTAACCCTAACCCTAACCCTAACCCTAACCCTAACCCTAACCCTAACCCTAACCCTAACCCTAACCCTAACCCTAAACCCTAACCCTAACCCTAACCCTAACCCTAACCCTAACCCTAACCCTAACCCTAACCCTAACCCTAACCCTAACCCTAACCCTAACCCTAACCCTAACCCTAACCCTAACCCTAACCCTAACCCTAACCCTAACCTAACCCTAACCCTAACCCTAACCCTAACCCTAACCCTAACCCTAACCCTAACCCTAACCCTAACCCTAACCCTAACCCTAACCCTAACCCTAACCCTAACCCTAACCCTAACCTAACCCTAACCCTAACCTAACCCTAACCCTAACCCTAAACCCTAACCCTAACCCTAACCCTAACCCTAACCCTAACCCTACCCTAACCCTAACCCTAACCCTAACCCTAACCCTAACCCTAACCCTAACCCTAACCCTAACCCTAACCCTAACCCTAACCCTAACCCTAACCCTAACCCTAACCCTAACCCTAACCCTAACCCTAACCCTAACCCTAACCCTAACCCTAACCCTAACCCTAACCCTAACCCTAACCCTAACCCTAACCCTAACCCTAACCCTAACCCTAACCCTAACCCTAACCCTAACCCTAACCCTAACCCTAACCTAACCCTAACCCTAACCCTAACCCTAACCCTAACCCTAACCCTAACCCTAACCCTAACCCTAACCCTAACCCTAACCCTAACCCTAACCCTAACCCTAAACCCTAACCCTAACCCTAACCCTAACCCTAACCCTAACCCTAACCCTAACCCTAACCCTAACCCTAACCCTAACCCTAACCCTAACCCTAACCTAACCCTAACCCTAACCCTAACCCTAACCCTAACCCTAACCCTAACCCTAACCCTAACCCTAACCCTAACCCTAACCTAACCCTAACCCTAACCCTAACCCTAACCCTAACCCTAA
>NW_024879708.1:0-77500 GCF_900700415.2 Clupea harengus | reverse complement strand
CCTGTTTAGGATTTCCCCATACCCCAAAAACCTAACCCTAACCCTAACCCTAACCCTAACCCTAAACCCTAACCCTAACCCTAACCCTAACCCTAACCCAAACCATAGTTCTGATGGCTTAATGCTTGACAAGCGACGGCCAGTGCACTTCCCTCGGTCCCTAACCATGCTAGTCATGGTAAAGGCCGTTAAACAAAGACATATACCTAACCCTAACCCTAACCCTAACCCTTTGTCACATAGAGCGGCATACAATGCCTATGTGAACAACTGCCAAGCCGTCCAGATGAGAGTGAGGACATTTTCAGCCTTTTTGCATAGGAGAAGGTCAATGTTAAAGTCTGTTTAAGCCACTTTCATTTTTTTATTTTTTTTATTTCCACGCATGTGTGAGTGAGTCCTGATGATGGCATCCTTAAGTCGTGTTTTTTTGTAAATAGTTGTATATAGTCGTGTTTTTTTGTAAATAGTTGTATTTAGACACTTTCTTTTCTTTTTTCTTTTTCTTTCCACGCATGTGTGAGTGAGTCCTGACAATGGCATCCGTAAGTCGTGTTTTTTGTAAATAGTTGTATATAGTTGTAGTGTTAAAGTGTTTTTTAGCTTAGAATAACCTCCACATGGACTCTGCCTTGACGTGGTGTGGAGGCTTACGTGTCTTTGTGGTCATGGGGACCACTTAGACACAACCAAAGAGTCCGCAAAAATAAAAATGTACCAAAAAAAAGGTACCAATAGATTCATAATGGCACGAAACGTGCTCCTGACAACCTTTCCCAGAAAGCATAAAAATTTACAGAATAGAATAAGAAAAATTGATTCTGACACTTAGAAAAGTTTTCACTAACTCCGGTCCCATTCATTGTATATGGGAACACACATTTTACTCCATATCTCCGGAACAGAAGGTCGTACAGCTTTGAAAGTGTGATCCGCCTCCCCTAATGAGAGGTCACTGAACACGCCCGAGGTGGTTTCATCTCTCTACGACGTACGGTTATGGAGATACAGCAAAAACAAACATTAGTTTAGCTGTATCTCTGGAACAGAAAGTCGTAAAGACTTGAAACCAAGTCTGGCGTGTTCAGAGACCTCAAATTATGGGAGACGGAGATTACTTTCAAAGCTCTACGACCTTCCGTTCGGGAGTTAAAGACTTTGGGAGAGATCGGAGGGGGTCCGATCGGTAGTTTTCATCCCTAACCCTAACCCTGACCCTGACCCTGACCCTGACCCTGACCCTGACTTAGACATGGTATTTAGATGCTCGGGAGAGTCTAGGAGGCTGCGCCTTGGCGCAGCCAGCCTGACTACCCTGAGAGACTTAAGACAGCACTCTGTTGTGACTGATCTGGGTCTTCTGGGGACCTTGGGAGGTAGCGCTTTGCTGCTACTGGCCTGGGGCCCTTGGTCATCTCTTTCTACCAGATGCTCGGGAGAGTCTAGGAGACTGCGCTCTGGCGCAGCCAGCCTGACTACCCTGAGAGACTTAAGACAGCACTCTGTTGTGACTGATCTGGGTCTTCTGGGGGCCTTGGGAGGTAGCACTTTGCTGCTATTGATCTGGGGCCCTTAGTCATCAATCGGATGCTCGGGAGAGTCTAGGAGGCTGCGCTCTGGCGCGGCCAGCCTGACTACCCTGAGAGACTTAAGACAGCACTCTGTTGTGACTGATCTGGGTCTTCTGGGGAACTTGGGAGGTAGCACTTTGCTGCTATTGATCTGGGGCCCTTGGTCATCGTCAGATGCTCGGGAGAGTCTAGGAGGCTGCACTCTGGCGCGGCCAGCCTGACTACCCTGAGAGACTTAAGACAGCACTCTGTTGTGACTGATCTGGGTCTTCTGGGGGCCTTGGGAGATAGCACTTTGCTGCTATTGATCTGGGGCCCTTGGTCATCTCTTTCTACCAGTCTTTGCTCCTCTCCTACCTGGGATTGACAACAAAATATCAGTACTTAATTCTATCCAATCTTTAAAACGTAACAGAGTAACAGTAACAGTTAGACAGGTAACCCTCCACGGTATAACAATAGTCTTTAAAACTCTAACTCTTATTAACATTTAACTGCTAACAAACTCAACAATGTAAGGAACCTTCCACTGTGAGGTAATGGTATTTAAACTCTAACTCTTCCTAAAAAATGAACTATTAACAAATGAACTATTAACAAACTCAACAACATAGAGAACTAAAAGCCATCATACCATCATGAGATTCCTCAGAAACCATAATGGATTTTCCTGAGGAAAACTTTAGCAACAATTGGACATAAGACACACGCTGAGGACTGATCTACCTACAGCGGGGCCGCCTCAGATGAGGGTGTTTAGTTATTAAAGGCCTGAAACACCCTATGAGTCTTTGGTGAACTACTGATGATGTGTCTTAAAATTCGCCCACAGACTACTTTGCTACCAAAGAACTTGTGGACCTAGGACTTCCTAAAGCAAATTACTACCATAATAAACCAAATTACAATATCAGAGCTTAATCTAAAGCCTACTCTTCTTTTTTACAAAAACCATGTTTAAAACTTATCCCTAACCCCTATATCCCCTCGGGGATTCCTTCTGGAATAAAACCCAGACCCAAAGACTAATTCTAACCCTAACCCAGGCAATACCTTAAAATAAGACTGAACCCTATTCCTAATTCTAACCCTAAACCTAAAGGATCTCTCTGAAACATATTGGACACCTTTACTTAAGAGCCTGACTCTAAGAATATACTTTAACTCCAAACAAAGTTGATTCCCTGTTGTGAGAAGAGCTACTGAAGCCTAAAAAAGGCAAACCACAGTTCTGATGGCTTAATGCTTGACAAGCGACGGCCAGTGCACTTCCCTCGGTCCCTAACCATGCTAGTCATGGTAAAGGCCGTTAAACAAAGACATATACCTAACCCTAACCCTAACCCTAACCCTAACCCTAACCCTAACCCTAGAAAAATAACCATCAGTAAAAACATAACCCCCAGTGAAAACATAACCCTCAGTGAAAATATAACCCTCAGTGAAAACATAACCCCCAGTGAAAACATAACCCCCAGTGAAAACATAACCCTCAGTGAAAATATAACCCTCAATGAAAACATAACCCTCAGTATAAAGCACACTGACCGGCAAGGTGTTTATCCTGGTCTGATGTGCTGAAAACACTGGAGGAGTGGAGGATAAGTGATCCTATGAGAACTTCATCCTGTGCCCGTGCTTAGTGGTTCCTATGTGTCCTGTGAGGGACACAGGGGACCACTGCCTTATCCTTGAACCTAAACCCTAACCCTAACCCTAACCCTAACCCTAACCCTAACCCTAAACCCTAACCCTAACCCTAACCCTAACCCTAACCCAAACCATAGTTCTGATGGCTTAATGCTTGACAAGCGACGGCCAGTGCACTTCCCTCGGTCCCTAACCATGCTAGTCATGGTAAAGGCCGTTAAACAAAGACATATACCTAACCCTAACCCTAACCCTAACCCTTTGTCACATAGAGCGGCATACAATGCCTATGTGAACAACTGCCAAGCCGTCCAGATGAGAGTGAGGACATTTTCAGCCTTTTTGCATAGGAGAAGGTCAATGTTAAAGTCTGTTTAAGCCACTTTCATTTTTTTATTTTTTTTATTTCCACGCATGTGTGAGTGAGTCCTGATGATGGCATCCTTAAGTCGTGTTTTTTTGTAAATAGTTGTATATAGTCGTGTTTTTTTGTAAATAGTTGTATTTAGACACTTTCTTTTCTTTTTCTTTTTCTTTCCACGCATGTGTGAGTGAGTCCTGACAATGGCATCCGTAAGTCGTGTTTTTTGTAAATAGTTGTATATAGTTGTAGTGTTAAAGTGTTTTTTAGCTTAGAATAACCTCCACATGGACTCTGCCTTGACGTGGTGTGGAGGCTTACGTGTCTTTGTGGTCATGGGGACCACTTAGACACAACCAAAGAGTCCGCAAAAATAAAAATGTACCAAAAAAAAGGTACCAATAGATTCATAATGGCACGAAACGTGCTCCTGACAACCTTTCCCAGAAAGCATAAAAATTTACAGAATAGAATAAGAAAAATTGATTCTGACACTTAGAAAAGTTTTCACTAACTCCGGTCCCATTCATTGTATATGGGAACACACATTTTACTCCATATCTCCGGAACAGAAGGTCGTACAGCTTTGAAAGTGTGATCCGCCTCCCCTAATGAGAGGTCACTGAACACGCCCGAGGTGGTTTCATCTCTCTACGACGTACGGTTATGGAGATACAGCAAAAACAAACATTAGTTTAGCTGTATCTCTGGAACAGAAAGTCGTAAAGACTTGAAACAAGTCTGGCGTGTTCAGAGACCTCAAATTATGGGAGACGGAGATTACTTTCAAAGCTCTACGACCTTCCGTTCGGGAGTTAAAGACTTTGGGAGAGATCGGAGGGGGTCCGATCGGTAGTTTTCATCCCTAACCCTAACCCTAACCCTAACCCTAACCCTAACCCTAACCCTAACCCTAACCCTAGCTTACATCAGATAGGGTAGACCTCAACAATATTCTAAACCTAACCCTCAGTGAAAAATAACCATCAGTAAAAACATAACCCCCAGTGAAAACATAACCCTCAGTGAAAATATAACCCTCAGTGAAAACATAACCCTCAGTGAAAACATAACCCCCAGTGAAAACATAACCCTCAGTGAAAATATAACCCTCAATGAAAACATAACCCTTAGTATAAAGCACACTGACCGGCAAGGTGTTTATCCTGGTCTGATGTGCTGAAAACACTGGAGGAGTGAAGGATAAGTGATCCTATGAGAACTTCATCCTGTGCCCGTGCTTAGTGGTTCCTATGTGTCCTGTGAGGGACACAGGGGACCACTGTCTTATCCTTGAACCTAACCCTAACCCTAACCCTAACCCTAACCCTAACCCTAACCCTAACCCTAGTTGTATTTAGACACTTTCTTTTCTTTTTTTCTTTTTCTTTCCACGCATGTGTGAGTGAGTCCTGACAATGGCATCCGTAAGTCGTGTTTTTTGTAAATAGTTGTATATAGTTGTAGTGTTAAAGTGTTTTTTAGCTTAGAATAACCTCCACATGGACTCTGCCTTGACGTGGTGTGGAGGCTTACGTGTCTTTGTGGTCATGGGGACCACTTAGACACAACCAAAGAGTCCGCAAAAATAAAAATGTACCAAAAAAAAGGTACCAATAGATTCATAATGGCACGAAACGTGCTCCTGACAACCTTTCCCAGAAAGCATAAAAATTTACAGAATAGAGTTTTTACCTTTCTATGAGCTTTTTTAAGGATTTTTTAGCCTTTTACCATCTGGCCAGAAAAGGTTTTAGACTACCCTCAACCTGAGGTACAGACTGCTTTTACCCTTCTTGAGTTTTAGGTTTTAACCTTCACCAACCGGACTTTTACAACTTGGATTTACTGGCTGTTTTTAATAAAGTTTTATTGGATTTTACCGGATCATTTTCATCAGCCCTGGACTCTCCTGCTCTCTTTTTTAAGGTAAGAAGCATCCACAGCTTTGTTATTTTACTTATTATCTACATAGCATTGTTTTAAATCCTGTTTTTAGCCACCCTTAGCTTGCCCTTAGCAGTCACCCCATCCCCCATTTGCCCCATTCCTGCCACATTGTAGTCCCACTTTGCCCCCTTTTATTATTTTTGTCTGTCACACCATTGCTTGCCTCACCACACATTTCCCAAACAGTTCCCCTTTGTCCCAGTTTTTTTGTTTTTTTACCAAAACCACACACACACTTCACTTACTCCACATTTTGCCCTTCCTGCCCCCTTTACCTTTTTTATTTCTGATCTGTTACACCATCCCTGCTTTTAGTTTACATTTCCAAAACAGTCCCCTTGGTCCCCATGTTTATTTCTGACTAAAACCTACACATTTTTCCCTTCCTGCCACATGGTAGTCCCACTTTGCCCCCTCTGCCTTTTTTAGTTTTTCTCTGTCACACCATTGCTTGCCTCACCACACATTGCCCAAACAGTTGCCCTTTTTCTTGTCCCAGTTTTTTTTTTGTTCCTACTAAAACCACACACATTTCACTTATTCCACATTTTGCCCTTCCTGCCCCCTTTAACCTTTTATTTTTTCCTGTCACACCATTCTTTGCCTCACCACACATTGCTCAAACAGTTCCCCTTTGTCCCAGTTTTTTGTTTTCTTACAAAAACCACACACACACTTCACTTACTCCACATTTTGCCCTTCCTGCCCTCTTTACCTTTTTTATTTTTGATCTGTTACACCATCCCTGCTTTTATTTTACATTCCCCAAACAGTCCCCTTAGTCCCCATGTTTATTTCTAATTAAAACCTACACATGTTACCCACTTCACCCTCTGTCCAATCATAATACCTTTTCCCTGCCCCCCCCCCTTTTTTCCTTGCACACAACCCTTACCTGTATGCTACAAACTTTATCTCAAATTCCTTTTGTTTATTATTTTTTGTACCATTTAGTTCCGTTTTATTTTCACCACACATCATTCACCACACTTTGTGCCCAACCCCTCAGCTGTGATCCCCCTACACTCTTCTTTCCCTTCCAATGCTTCTCCAACCTACAAACCACACATGTCCCACAATGCCCACATCTCTACTTCCTACACCTACAAACACCACACAAATCAGACACCCAATACCAACACGTTCCCACCACTACACAAGAACAATTCCTCCACTTCTATCTCTTCACTCTGTTCCACACATACAATCCCGCATACATACATCAAGACCACTCTTACCCACTCCCCACACTACCACCACACGCATCAACCACAGACAAACCACACACACAAACCACAGACAAATTACACACAAACGACCCATCCCGCATCCACTATATCGCACACCATTCACTCACAAACATATTTCAACACCCAACAGCCGGGTCCCCAACTACACACACTTACACTCCAACCAACAACCAGACATCTACACCAACACACTCAGACAGGAACCGGACCCCCAGACACGACAACTAGCAAAACATTACTTCAAACTCATTCAAGTCACACACCACAAACAAATAATAGATACAGTACAACATACACACATTTTTCCCATAGGCATGAACAGACAAGTACATAAACTGACAACATTCATCAAACCCGCAGCCCCAACACCACAGACTGCAGAACTCATACATAACAACACTACACACTGGATGCACCAAAACATGCACATCTTACAAAACCACTACACCTCACAAATTTCCTCCCTCCTCCAGACCACATCTCCATACAATAACACAGCATTCCAAATAGCCAGCGGCTGGGCTAGGAAAAGATTTAGACTCTCAGATACCACACTCACCACAGCCCATCGAGCCCTCAGTCCCCTCACTTCCCCAAACTCAGTCACACAAACAACTTCACACACACCACCCAACACCCTCCCTCCCTCTCTTTCAGACCCTCAAGAATTCCCATCCCTCCCCACTCACCTGAGGTCTGACCCTGTCCCCATTCCCAACCCATCCGCCTCACCATCCACATCCACGACACATTCACCACGAACCACAGCTCATCAAGCAATCAGTCCCCCCACTTCCCTGGCCTTAACCACACAGACAACTACACCTACACCACCCAACACTCTCCCTCCCTCTCCTTCAGACCCCCAAGAAATCCCACCTCTTCCCACACACCCTAGGTCTGACCCCATCCCCCCTCCCAGCCCATCCACCTCACCACCCACATCCACAATACATACACTCATCCCTGACACCTCACCAGTACTCCCCCTTCAATGCCGCAAAACATTCAACAGGCTCTCCCCATACATTCCACTAATTGCCCTTCCCTCACATCAACTACCCCCACGTCCCAAAGTTGTCATCACAGCAGATTTTCACCACACCCTACACAGCCAACCAGACCCTCCTGACCCTTTTTCTCCAAACCCTCCCGACCCTCTTCCTCTAAACACACACACACCCATTCAGAACCCTGCAGTCAGTTGTACACCAGATCACCTCATCATCTCCCTATCTCCCCAACAGGAAGAGGAGAGGGCCTCACCGGCACCTCCACAACAACGGAGGGCACTGATGAAGGAGCGGTCTAACAAAGTCAACCAACTTGTCAGTACCGTGTCTGAGCCCTCTACCCACCAAGCTGTGGAGTTGCCGGGGTCGCCCCCCTCACCACACACCGCCCAGATTAATCCCTCACTACCCCCACAAACCCCTCTATTGCCACTCCCATCCACCTCCATACATCAGCATCCCCAGAACATCCCTCTATCATATCCCACCTACCATGCCACCTCTGCCCCCAACAAAAAACTGAAGGAATGGAGAATAATATCTCATCTACCCATCCTCTTCATTGGAGACTCAAATCTCAACCGCATACCCCCCTTCACTCACCCACAAATACAAATAGACAGTTACCCCGGAGCAGCCATCTACCACTTTGCACAACTGCTTGCACACACAGACACCATCACACACACATCTTCAGTCATCATCTCAATAGGCATAAATAACAAAAATCACAAATCCAAAGACACCAGTTTCAAGCAATTACTCACACTCTACAAACACGCCTCTGAAGTCTTCCCCAATGCCCTCATACACATCCCTCTCATCAACTTCTCCCCCAACCTCACCCCACAAGAACAGCATACACTCACTGACCTCAACACATTCATTGTATCACACTTCCCTCACATTCCTGCCATCCCTCAACACCTCTTCCAGACAACAACTGATAACATACATTGGACTCCCACCACAGCACATACAATCTTCACACACTGGAAAACACATCTAAATTTACACTGACTCCAACCACAACCCTGGCCTCTCCTCGAACTGCTGCCTCCTCGCAACCACTTCTCCCACCTTCAACCTCCACTCCCTCAAATGCTTTGGTCTTGAACCTCTCCACCTCCTTCCACCTCACCCCCCCACAGCAATCACTCCTGGACAAAGGTCTTACATTCATACCCCACACCACACGCCAGAACCAGGAGGAACTTCAAAGGGACATTCACAACTTTCACCGCCGCCTTAAACTGCATGACTATTTTAGCACAGACAACTCCCACACTCCCACTCCCTTCACTTACCCTTCCACCTGGGAACCACACCCCTCTAAACTCAACACTTCTCTCCTCAAGCACCTGAAAAATGACAGGAAAACCCTCACCTTTCACCTTAGAAGGCCCCCACCCCTTCCCACAGTCAACAACATCACTCCATCAGAAAAACAGGCCATCAAACAACTCTGCAATAACCCAAACATTATCATCAAGCCAGCTGACAAGGGATCCAAGATTGTCATCTTGGACACCCATCAGTACCTCACTGAAGCCAATAGACAACTCAACAATATCCATCACTACCGCCCCATCTCACAGTCCACCCAACCCTCAGCACAGTCCCAAATCCGTCACCATCTCTCCACCCTTTACCACCAAGGCTACATCACCCACAAACAAAAAAATTTCCTCTCTGGTCCAGACAACCCCCGCCCACGCCAATTCTATCTCCTCCCTAAAATTCACAAGCCCCCAGAAACCTGGACCATTCCCTTTGCAGTTCCTCCTGGTAGACCCATAGTTTCTGATTGCAACAGTTCCACATACAACATATCCATTTACATTGACGCACACCTCAACCCCATTTCCACCAAACACCCCTCCTACCTCAAAGACACCTACCACTTCCTCAGTAAAATCAGGTCCATGGCAGTCCCACACAACACCCACCTTTTCACTCTAGATGTAGACAGTTTATACACAAACATTGACACACCCACTGGCATTCAAGCCGTCCGCACCACCTTCAGTAAACACCCGGACCCAGACAGACCAGATAACATCCTCCTTCAATTACTCCAACTTTGCCTCACACATAACGACTTCCAATTCGACAATAAACTTTTTCTGCAAATTCATGGGACTGCCATGGGCCAACGATTTGCCCCCTCTTATGCAAACATATACATGAGTGAGTGGGAGCAAGCCGCCCTCGCCAAATGCCCCCTACAACCCATTTTTTACTTCCGCTATCTCGACGACATCATAGGAGCCTGGCCACACTCACTTTCAGACTTCGACACCTTTTTAGCCACCCTCAACTCCCATCATCAACACATTACACTCAAGGCCACAATCCACTCAGAGGAGATTCATTTTCTAGACACCACCATCTTCTTCACCCCCATCTCCCCCACCCACAAAGCCATTAGTTCCAAAGTTTATTTCAAACGCACAGACACACATTCCCTCTTACATAAACACAGCAACCACCCCAAACACACGTTCAGAGCAATCATCAAATCACAAATCATCCGCTTTCACCGCATTTGCTCCTTCCCCTCAGACCTCCACCATGCCATCAAAATTCTCTTTCATGCCCTCCATACACGCCACTATTCAAAACGCTTCCTCCGTTCCATAAAAAATGAAACCCTGACCGGTCTTGCTCCTACTCACTCAAACACCCCTCACACACGACATCCCAACCACACACAGAACCATTCAGACACTTCTCAAATCATCCAGCCTTCCACACCTCCCAACCCACACCCCACTACCTCCTTCAACCATCACCATCCAAACCCCAACCAGGACCAGACACACACCTACACAACCCAACCAAGTTCCCCTCCTGACCCTAACCCCCCATCAAACTCTGGACCTAACCCTAACCCACACCCTAACCCTAACCTACACCATAACCCAGACCCAAATCCTAACCTTAACCCATACCCTAACCCTAACCCCATTCCTAACCCTAACCCATACCCAAATCCTAACCCTAACCCAAACCCCATTCCTAACCCTAACCCTGTCTCTAACCCCATCCCAGATTTTTACCCTAGCCCAGCCGTGCCATCACACCCTATATCAGACCTCATTCCTAACCCTAACCTTAACCCCCCTACAGAAACATACATCCTACCCCTCATCACCACTTTCTCACAAGGTACACAACATCTACACCACAGACTGAAACACAACTTCACTACACTGCAAACAACACTCCCTACATTTCAGAACACCACAATCATTTCCGCATATAAACGCAATAAAAACCTCAAGGACCTACTTATCAGAACCACCTTCACCCGTCATCTCAAGCCCCCCACTCCCAAAGAAAATATTTATTTCAGACCCCATCACTTCATCACCAACATTCACAGTCACCTTTCAGCCCCCAACAGCCCCCTTAATTTAGACACCCCCAACTTAGTTTATGCCATCACCTGTACCCTCTGTCACCTGATCTACATTGGAGAAACCAAACATACACTTCGCATACGCCTCAGACAACACCTCCGCAACATACGTAACAATAAACTCCACACACACCTCGTCATTCATTTTCAGACACACAACACTTCCCACCTTCAAACATGCGGCCTTGAGGGGAATCCAGGCTGGTCCACAGCCCAGAGAAAAAGAGCAGAGAGGCTGTGGATTTTAAAATTAAATACACTTTTCCCTACAGGTTTTAACGAAAAACTCAATTAAAAAATAAAACCTTTTATCCCCTGTGTCTCCCTGTCTGTTTCCTTCCCTCCCCTTGTAGGTCTTTTTTATATTTGTAAAACAGATAAATTATTAACTATTTATTAATTATTTATTTTCTATTTAAACGTTTATACTCTGTATGGTTTTAGTTTATTAGGACTGGTATCCCTTTGTTTTTGTGTTTCTTTTGTGTGTCTGTGCTTTTTAATTTTTTCCTCTTACTTGTTGGCTTTACCTTTTTACCCAGCACTTATTTATATTTGTATGTTTTCACTTTTGATTGTGTGGTTTTCTAGCACTTAACCTCTTAGCATTTAACTTTTTAGCACTTTATATCAACTTAGCACTTTTTACCAGTCCTTTTATCCTATTATTTTACAAGAGTGCATATTTTGTTAATTGTTTTCCAAACCCCCCCAAACCCCCCCCCCCCCCCCCCCCCCGCCCCGCCCCGCCCTCATTCCCCTTCCCTCTTTCCTGCATACCCATATATACACTGCACACATCAGGGAGGCCTCCTGGGTGACCTCTAGGCCAGTGCACATAAAAGCAAAACACATGCAACCATTAACCACACCCTATACTTACACCTAACCCTAACCCTAAATGTTAAAGTCTGTTTAAGCCACTTTCATTTTTTTATTTTTTTTATTTCCACGCATGTGTGAGTGAGTCCTGATGATGGCATCCTTAAGTCGTGTTTTTTTGTAAATAGTTGTATATAGTCGTGTTTTTTTGTAAATAGTTGTATTTAGACACTTTCTTTTCTTTTTTCTTTTTCTTTCCACGCATGTGTGAGTGAGTCCTGACAATGGCATCCGTAAGTCGTGTTTTTTGTAAATAGTTGTATATAGTTGTAGTGTTAAAGTGTTTTTTAGCTTAGAATAACCTCCACATGGACTCTGCCTTGACGTGGTGTGGAGGCTTACGTGTCTTTGTGGTCATGGGGACCACTTAGACACAACCAAAGAGTCCGCAAAAATAAAAATGTACCAAAAAAAAGGTACCAATAGATTCATAATGGCACGAAACGTGCTCCTGACAACCTTTCCCAGAAAGCATAAAAATTTACAGAATAGAATAAGAAAAATTGATTCTGACACTTAGAAAAGTTTTCACTAACTCCGGTCCCATTCATTGTATATGGGAACACACATTTTACTCCATATCTCCGGAACAGAAGGTCGTACAGCTTTGAAAGTGTGATCCGCCTCCCCTAATGAGAGGTCACTGAACACGCCCGAGGTGGTTTCATCTCTCTACGACGTACGGTTATGGAGATACAGCAAAAACAAACATTAGTTTAGCTGTATCTCTGGAACAGAAAGTCGTAAAGACTTGAAACCAAGTCTGGCGTGTTCAGAGACCTCAAATTATGGGAGACAGAGATTACTTTCAAAGCTCTACGACCTTCCGTTCGGGAGTTAAAGACTTTGGGAGAGATCGGAGGGGGTCCGATCGGTAGTTTTCAACCCTAACCCTAACCCTAACCCTAACCCTAACCCTATATCTTAAGGCAAGACTGAACCCTATTCTTAATTCTAACCCTAACCTAAAGGACCCTTTTACAACAACTTGGATATCTTAGTCTAAGAATTGGTGTAGTGAAAGGCCATAAAACCTGAACAGACACCTAAGAACCTAGACCAACGCAATTAAGAACATCAGAAAAAACAGACGCTAGTCTGAGACAAACTTAATCAAAGAACCTAATCCCAAGGCTTTACTTGAACTCCAAACATAGTTAATTCATTGTAATGGGAGGAGCTTTTGAAGCCCATAAAGGCAAATTCCTGAATAGGAGGACCTAAAGTACTGATGGCTTAATGCTTGACGAGCGACGGCCAGTGCATTTGCCTCGGTCCCTCTCCATGCTAGTCATGGTGAGGGCCGTTAAACAAAGACATATACCTAACCCTAACCCTAACCCTAACCCTAATTCTTACCCTAACCTTAGAAATGGTCTAACATAGTTAATTCATTGTAATGGGAGGAGCTTTTGAAGCCCATAAAGGCAAATTCCTGAATAGGAGGACCTAAAGTACTGATGGCTTAATGCTTGACGAGCGACGGCCAGTGCATTTCCCTCGGTCTCTCTCCATGCTGGTCATGGTGAGGGCCGTTAAACAATGACATATACCTAACCCTAACCCTAACCCTAACCCTAGATGTAAACATTGAGCAGGTCTCTTGGTGGTCAGAGTGGCCGGCTGCTTAGTGGCAGGTGGTCCTCGTAGGGGTCTCTCTCCTCTCTTTTGAGTTAGAGCGGTTGACCTATAGTAAAAAGAAACAGCATAAGTTTGCAAAATAAAATGGGTTAATTATTCACATTGACTTACCTCTTGATGGTGCTGGATGCTCCACGGTAGTTGAACCTCTTTTTGGTCTCCGCGGGCATCTGTAGATGAGAGAAACATAGTGACCCGATTTATGACTCCTAATAGCATCTACAGGACATGTATTGGTTTTACCGCTTCTAAAAACCGTTCTCTTTGGGCCATGTTTGAGGTACCTAGACCTGACCCCTGGTACTAAACCTAACCTCCAGTGACCTGAACTCCGATGCTAACCCTAACCCTCAGGGCTCATATCAGATAGGGTAGACCTCAACAATATTCTAAACCTAACCATCAGTAAAAACATAACCCCCAGTGAAAACATAACCCTCAGTGAAAATATAACCCTCAGTGAAAACATAACCCCCAGTGAAAACATAACCCCCAGTGAAAACATAACCCTCAGTGAAAATATAACCCTCAATGAAAACATAACCCTCAGTATAAAGCACACTGACCGGCAAGGTGTTTATCCTGGTCTGATGTGCTGAAAACACTGGAGGAGTGGAGGATAAGTGATCCTATGAGAACTTCATCCTGTGCCCGTGCTTAGTGGTTCCTATGTGTCCTGTGAGGGACACAGGGGACCACTGCCTTATCCTTGAACCTAAACCCTAACCCTAACCCTAACCCTAACCCTAACCCTAACCCTAAACCCTAACCCTAACCCTAACCCTAACCCAAACCATAGTTCTGATGGCTTAATGCTTGACAAGCGACGGCCAGTGCACTTCCCTCGGTCCCTAACCATGCTAGTCATGGTAAAGGCCGTTAAACAAAGACATATACCTAACCCTAACCCTAACCCTAACCCTTTGTCACATAGAGCGGCATACAATGCCTATGTGAACAACTGCCAAGCCGTCCAGATGAGAGTGAGGACATTTTCAGCCTTTTTGCATAGGAGAAGGTCAATGTTAAAGTCTGTTTAAGCCACTTTCATTTTTTTATTTTTTTTATTTCCACGCATGTGTGAGTGAGTCCTGATGATGGCATCCTTAAGTCGTGTTTTTTTGTAAATAGTTGTATATAGTCGTGTTTTTTTGTAAATAGTTGTATTTAGACACTTTCTTTTCTTTTTTCTTTTTCTTTCCACGCATGTGTGAGTGAGTCCTGACAATGGCATCCGTAAGTCGTGTTTTTTGTAAATAGTTGTATATAGTTGTAGTGTTAAAGTGTTTTTTAGCTTAGAATAACCTCCACATGGACTCTGCCTTGACGTGGTGTGGGGGCTTACGTGTCTTTGTGGTCATGGGGACCACTTAGACTCAACCAAAGAGTCCGCAAAAATAAAAATGTACCAAAAAAAGGTACCAATAGATTCATAATGGCATGAAACGTGCTCCTGACAACCTTTCCCAGAAAGCATAAAAATTTACAGAATAGAATAAGAAAAATTGATTCTGACACTTAAACTCCGGTCCCATTCATTGTATATGGGAACACACATTTTACTCCATATCTCCGGAACAGAAGGTCGTACAGCTTTGAAAGTGTGATCCGCCTCCCCTAATGAGAGGTCACTGAACACGCCCGAGGTGGTTTCATCTCTCTACGACGTACGGTTATGGAGATACAGCAAAAACAAACATTAGTTTAGCTGTATCTCTGGAACAGAAAGTCGTAAAGACTTGAAACCAAGTCTGGCGTGTTCAGAGACCTCAAATTATGGGAGACGGAGATTACTTTCAAAGCTCTACGACCTTCCGTTCGGGAGTTAAAGACTTTGGGAGAGATCGGAGGGGGTCCGATCGGTAGTTTTCATCCCTAACCCTAACCCTAACCCTAACCCTAACCCTAGTTTTTAAACTGAACAGGTGTTTTGCCTTGCATGTATTGGTGGTAAATGTTTAAAAATACCACCTTTTCTAAACTGTTGATCAGAGGTTGATTTGTTTGTGGGTTACCTGCACTGGAGGAGTCAAGGCTTAACAGTGTGTATTTTATTTGATTTGGTTTATTATTTTCTCATATATTTTTTTCTCCTCTGTTTAGTTTTGTTTGACCCTTTATTTAAACAGTTCATTTGTACATTTTTTTTCACTCCCTTGTTACTCCTCGCATCTCCATTTTGTTTGTCCAGTCCCCCTTTGCCACCATTTGTAATCATACATCTCTGCCATAGATTCTTCCCTCTCCCCATTACTTTACACTTACCAGCTTCACCATATTCTCCAGTTTTTCATTACCCCGGTCAACATTGACTGATCTTTTACTTTTTTACATTACATTTTTTATTTTTCAATTCCAATATACTGACTTTTTTATTATCCTTTGCCCCTCATTTCCCTCATTTTTGTATGCCTTAGTATTTAAAAATCAACCTCTCTTGTAGTCCTATTAACCACTTTTGACCTACTAAATCTATATACGCACACAGAGGTACACTCACTCACGCGCACATATACTACTCACTCACACACGCATTCACACACTTCATTCATACTCACCTGCTTGGTTTGTGCCGGTTCCAGTTCCAGGGCCACTCCTCCTCTGGTGTATCTCTCTCTTCAGTCTTTCTTGTTGTTAGGCATGTCCCACTCCATCGGCAACCGTGCTACTGCGGTAAGAGAGGAACAAGTCAGGGAGAGGAATCCACTGTCTAAGAGCCCACACATAGACTTAACCAAATCTTATTTTAAACTTTTACAATGTATCCACCACTTAGAAATTTTAAATAAATGTATTTCAGACAACACGTGTCCAATTGGAATGAGACGCAAGGTCGACCATCTGACCGGGTTCATCAAACCCGCCTCTCCTGACAATAACATCCTCACGAGAATAGGGCAGAACACCAACATCTGGATGATGAACAACATCATAGCCTTGAGGGACCATTATGACACCCTTTCGGTAGCTATACACACTGGTCTAGGCCCCTTTCAACCGGTGGCCGCAGACAAAGCTATTAGGTGGGCTAGGATAAGATACCAGAGAAAACTCACCCGGCTCTTCCATCAACACTTTTCATTCCCGTCTGCTTGTGACAAATTCTCACACAGCACCTCCCGCGCAGACCCCTCGGGTTCCCTCCACTGGCCCGCTTATTTCAACTTCTACCCATCACTCATCTACTTCTATTCCCATCCCTCACGCATCCACATCGACCTTTCATACACTGACTCCCTTCACCCGTCCTCCTCCACCACTACTGACAAAGCCCAACCTACCCACATCAGCCAAAGCTCCATCCAGAGCCCCTAAGGCTGGACCTGTTCCTCCAGGTCAACCACGCACCACATCTCTCTCAAAGCCCCCGCCGCTTTTACATCTGCGGCCTCCTCTTACTCCCTGGACACACCGGACCCCCCCTGTGCTGCCCCTCCCTCCTCTGTTGCCCAATCATCTAGCGGACACAGGTTGGCCCAAACTGGCTCGCTCTCACAACCGGTTGAACAGTAAAACTGCTGGGTCCGAAACCGTTAAAGACAGGGTGGTTTTAACATCTTCCACCCCACCACCTCCCATACCACTCCGTACGCCTACACCCCCTTATCCAAGAACAATATCCCCTACAAACATTGGCCCTACACCACATCCCTCCGCTTCTCCTGCTCCTCAACGCAACTGCTAGCACCCTTGCAACTCCACTGGCCTCCCGGACGCTGCACACACCTCCTGCAGTTTCTGTCATGCCATCTCACCCTGGGTTAGCCTCCGGCATGCCATCTGCACGCACGCTTCTCGCCTCTTCCATCGGGGGCCAGAAACCATCCATCCTTATCCCTGTTAGGAGAGAGAACACAGCCATTAGCAGACCCCAACAGTTGGGAACCAGTTAGACACAAGTTAACACAACGCAAACACACAGACTGGTCACTGAACATCCGTAAATCTATTGTTTTTCTAGGTGACTCTAATTTGTCACGGATTCCCCCTTTACAGGACAGCAGGCTTCAGATAGATAGCTACCCCGGCGCTAACATCCGCCATCTGATAGATATCATCAGGCAGCTGCCAGAACCAGATCCCCGGCCAACTATAGTGATTCTCTCTGTGGGTATTCTAAACTGCAATGAAACCTAATACAGAGACTACGATCCGTAAAGACCTTCTTAGCCTGTTGAGGGGTAGCCACCTCCCAATTTCCAGTGGCCAGAATTTGGTTCGCGCCGTATCAATGACCACAACAGGGTTGACGTTTGACTCCCGCGCCGCCATCCGTTTTCTGAACGGGCTTGCAGAGGAAAAAATTGATTGCCTGCCTGAGATTGACCAGCAGCTTGTTCCAGCTAGATCATCGTGATCTTGTCCACTGGACGGCGGATACAGCTCGCCGTATTTTTGAAACTGGCTTTTAGGGTTAAACTGTTGAGAGGGGTCGAGGGCGATGACGCCGAACCCCGCTTGTCTAACGTTATGAATTTGTGTTCCACATTTCGACTCACCGCAGCCCAGAGACAGATCTTAGAGCGAGGCTTGACCTTTATTCCCACCCCCACACAGACTGATGTGACCGTGTTGAGACGGGACCTGCACATGTACCACAGACGGCTGAAAATCTTGGAACATTTCCAATTCAGCACGTCCTACGTGGCGGAACCCTTTTGTGAACCTTCACGCTGGGAGCCCAAACATGAGAGCGTGTCCGCGGATCTTCGTAGGCTCATTGAGGGGATAGGATTGTCTTGGAGGGTTTTAGGTTTAGAGCGGAAACAGAATCACAACATCACCCTAGAACAGAGAAAAGCATTATCCACACTGGCTAAAGACACACACATAATAATCAAACCGGCTGACAAGGGGGGACAAAATTGTCCTCCAGGACAAGGCTCATTACCTGCAGGAAGCTCTCAGGCAACTGTATAACACCACCTATTACAGACCCTTGGGCCCATTCCATGCAGCCCGAGACGCAGGGACTCGTCCGTCAGCTGGTCAGTGGTCTTTACAGCAAGGGCTTATTATTAGCAAAAAACAGGAGGCTTTACCCTCTTTGGCCCCGATTGAACCCGACACAGACATTTTATTTACTGCCATAAAATCCACACAGCCCCCGGAGTCATGGTCCACTTGCCCACGTCATTCCCCCGGACGGCCCATCGTCAGCCGCTGTGGCTCAGAGTCTACACAGGATAGCGGAAATATGTGGATTACTATATCAATCCCCTTTTCATCATTCCATCCCAGTTATGTGTAAGGATACATAACAGGCTTTGTCACAGCTTTAAGAAAGCACTTTCCTTCCCCCCTAATAGTTTTCTGTTCACTGGTGGACGTGGATTCTCTGTATCCAAACATTGACGACGGAGCTCGGCCTACAGGCCGTCTCCCATCACTGAGGAGGGGAGCTTATATAACAAATAAAAGCCCCTACCACCAAAAAAGGCCGGTTTCTTATTGCAGGAAAGGGTGAATATATAAAATAAATCAGCTGGTTTTTATTTTTATTAACTGTAGACATCCAGAATTTGATATTTCAGAGATATGGAGAGATGGACAACGGTGGTCAGAAGGGGGAAGGGGGGAAGGGGAGCTCCCCAACAAAACAACAGGGAAGGGAGGAATCGGGAGGATGCGGGGACATCCGGCAACCATCCTGAAAGGCTGGAGAAGAGGTACTTCAAATTGCTTCAGGCTATCCATCATGCTGAGGTGATTGAGAGTACCCACCAGACAAACAGGTTTCCAGCCGGTATGCTGAGACAGGTTAATAAACTAACATCATTTATTAAACCATCGTCCCCTAGGGAAGAAACATCATCCAGGGTGAGGAGCAATACCGATGAGTGGATGAAAAACAATATGAACATATTGAAAGACCACTATGATTCGGTTATTGCCCTCGCCCTGGAAAACCTCCCGATTTTCGAACAGGTTGCTTGGGACAAAGCGTTAGCATATGGCAGGGGCAGGTACAAACGTCGCCTTACCGAATCCTCCATTGCCACTCTCTCGACCCTAGTGGGGGGTGTAAGGCCTCCGGCGGGACGGGGAGTGGGGGAGGGGGGTTTGAACGAGGGAGAGTGGCCGAACTTGCTGTCTGCAGAACAGGGGACACCTGGTTACATCTCAGGTCCCAACTCCATCACTGGTCCTGCACGCAGGGAGGTCCAAACACCTCGGCCACCAAGGCCAGCTCGAACAGACCGTGAGTGCCGCCTAACTGCTAGACTTTGTAACATCTCTGGACCTAACGCTAGTCCCAGCTCTAACCCTAACCCCAATTCCAATCCTAACCCTAACCACCACCCTAACCCCATTCCTAAACCTAACCACAATCCCAAATCCTACCCTAATCCCAAACCTATCCCCAATCCTAAACCTAACCCCAATTCCAACTCTTACCCTAACCCTAAACCCTGTCCTGAACCTAACCCCCATTCAAGTCCTAACCCTAACCTTAACCTTAACCCCAGCCCAGAACCTAACCCCATCCCAGATCCTAACCCCAGTCCCAATCCCGGTCCTGAATTGATTTTCAGTCAGGACATTAATTTAGAGGGGTTCTCCCTAAGATCTCTTGCTTCCCCTATACCCCTACCGTTGCCACTCCCTGCACTCACCTTTGGTGAAGTGTTGTCCACCCAGGTTAATCCTGAGCTTGTATCGGGAAGGAGACTTCAGGTCTGCTTAGCTGAAGTCCATCAAGCTGCCCTTTCATGTAGCTTAGAAAGCAACCTGGGTTTCCAACCCAATTTCGATCTCAGCATGTCAGAGGGTTCAGATGAGGCCGGGGAATGTGAGAGGGATGACTTACCTGGTCCCAGAGAGGGTGATGCTCCACGTACTAATGTGGCAGTGGTGATTCCAGAGTCACAACTTCTGGTGGAGGTGGAGAGGGAACCTACCTTGGAGAGGAAGCCTCCTCTAGTCGGGAAGGTGACTCTCCTGAGGTGGGGATCCTCACTCGCCGGAAACCCATCCGCCACTGTAACACATACCAGAAAGGAGTAAAGTGGAGTTTAGAGATTAACCAACCGGTGATTGTGGTGGGGGATTCTAATCTGTCTAAGATTCCAGAATTTCAACATCCTCTGGTTCAGATAGATAGTTTCCCTGGGGCTCAAATTCTCCATCTCAAAGAGATCCTGGGTAAACTGAACCCCTGCCTCACAACCCAGAAAGTCATTCTCTCTGTAGGTTTAAACAACTGCCTTAGGAGGAATAGGCCCACGACAATTAAAAAGCAGTTCCAACAATTATTGTCGAGGGCGAAAACGATATTCCCTCGAGCAGAGATTGTGATCCCTCTGATCCAGTTTTCCCCACGGCTTCAGCCGGAATGTAAAACCCTTTTAGAGGAAGTTAACATCTTTCTGGAGGCTAACTTCAGAACTCTAAAGGGGATTGAGGAAAATCAGTTCCGGGTGAGCCAGAAAGACCTCATTCATTGGACTGCTGGCACTGCAACCAAAATATTAAATTCTTGGATGTCACAGTTAAACTAAGAGTAGGGGGACCTAGAAATTCTATTCAGCCCCACTCAAATATTTTAAATCTTTCACTTACCTTTTTTTTATCGGAGGCGGAAGAAATGCGGCTAGAGAAGGGCCTCTATTTTATTCCGACTCCATCAGTGGTGGACAGGCAAGCACTTCGGAGAGACCTACACAAGTATCATAGAAAACTGAAGCTGTTAGATCATTTTGACTATGCCACTGATTTCGATCGAGAACCTTTTATCAATCCCTCGACTTGGGAACCTGATTGGGATTCTGTTTCAGAACCCATTAAAGAACTAATCAGGAGAGATATTCGGGTCCTCGAGAGGATCGGTTGCAAAAGTGAACAGGAGAAGAATCTATCAACAGGGGAAAGAGAAGCATTAAATAAATTAAAAAATAACCAGGATATAGTTATCAAACCTGCTGACAAGGGGTCAAAAATTATTATAATGGATAAAAATCAATATTTAACTGAAGCATACAGACATTTAAATAATACAAATCATTACTTACCTTCAACCGGCTCTGTTCAACTGGAAACCCAGAGAAAGATCCGGGAGATTGTGGGTCGTCTGTATGAAAAAAAGATAATTTCGGCCAAACAAAAATATTACCTGTCCGGTGAGGACCCTCCACGTCCACGTAAATTTTATCTTCTACCGAAGATCCACAAAGATCCAGAGACCTGGACGGTCCCACATCAGGTTCCCCCCGGCAGACCGATTGTATCTGACTGCGGGAGTGAATCATATAGGATAGCTGAATTTATTGATTATTTTCTCAACCCCCTGTCACAGAAACATGAGAGCTATATTAAGGACACTTATGAATTTGTGAAAAAACTAAAACAGATCATATTGCCACCTGGTGCGATGCTCTTTTCTGTTGATATCGATTCTCTTTACACTAATATTGAAACCCAGTTGGGTCTTGAAGCAGTGCGAGAGGTTTTTAATAAATACCCTGACCCCACGAGACCGGATGAGGCTCTCCTCACACTTTTGGAATTAGGCCTCACAAAAAATGATTTTGAATTCAATTCCAAATTTTATCTCCAGGTCCATGGAACTGCTATGGGCAAGAAGTTTGCTCCGGCCTATGCCAATATTTATATGGCGGGCTGGGAGCGAACTGTCTTCCCCAAATGCAGAAAATTACCCGATTTTTATGTACGGTACCTGGATGACATTTTTGGTATTTGGAGTCATTCGATGGCCGATTTCTGTGATTTTATTGCGGTCCTGAACAGCCATCATCCCTCGATCTCCGTTAAATACAATCTACAACGGGATGAAATAGAATTCCTAGACACCGAGGTGTTTATTGATAGGAAGGAGAACGGAGAGGGCAGTCTAGGAACAAGGGTATTCTTTAAGCCGACCGACACCCACGCACTGTTACACAAGTCCAGTTACCATCCGAAGCACACCTATCGGGGAATTGTGAAATCACAATTAATAAGGTATCACAGGATTTGCACAGTGGCGGAGGATGTCGAGTCGGCTACCGGACCCTGTTCCAAGCCCTTAGACTTCGGGGGTATAGTAGGACTTTCCTCCGGGGTATTAAGGTGGATGTCCAACAACATTTTCAACAAGGGTTGAGATTTGGTAGAGAGGACAATATTCACCATCTTGTCCCCTTGGTCTCTACCCTGTCTCCAGCCTCCTTGACACTAAATTCTAAGATCAAAAGTAATTTTAAAAGGGTACAGGACCGCTTTGAACCACTTTCAGATTTTAAAATTATAGCAGCATTTAGAAGGAATAAAAACATCAAAGACCTTCTAGTACATGCCTCCCTGGGCGGCGGACACAACAAAGAAAAACTCAATAGGCATTTTAAAAGTATTAAGTTTATTCAAAATCAACATACTCACCTGGGTGAACCTGTCTGGCATGTTTCCAGGCCTGAGTCAGCTAACCTGGTATATTGTATTGAGTGCAGCATCTGTAGCAGGTTGTATATTGGTCAGACCAAGAACAGCCTGTTGCAGAGGCTGAAACAACATCTTTACTCGATCGATAAAACCGGCAAAGCGACCTACCTGTATGAACATTTTAGACAGCATGGGAGTGAAAACCTCTGTATCATGGGGTTGGAGTCGGGATCCTGGTGGTCGGATAGACAGAGACTGGCGAGGGAGAGACAGTGGATTGGGAAACTAAACACAGTTTATCCCCATGGTCTCAACCAAATTAGTTAGAACCGATCAAGGAGTAGATTCCTAACATGGGTATTAAAGTGGTCTTGGAATGGGAAATACACCTTATGCTATTTATATATTTTATTATGTATGTGGTTTTACCTTGAGGGGTGACTTCCACATGAATTGGGGCCCCCCAGGGAACATAGCACTTATTTATATTTTATCTGTGTTTTAATATTAAGAGGTGTTGATTTCCCCTATGAAATTTCCCAGGACCCCCTTATATTTGTTAAATAAGAAAACAATGAATTAATACCTACTTACCTCCTCCAATGATAGTCGGGATACCTCCATCGAGACCCTCAAGGATATCTGGTGATCTTTTGAATATAGAGATAGATAACCTAAAAAACAAAAACAGAAAAGTTATTGAAACTAGAGTTCAATGACGAAAACCCTGGTTTGAGAAACCATAAGTGTTAAAATAAATTATAGGTATCGTGAGCCCGTGCATTCTGGCTGCCTAACGGCATCCAGCACTTTTTCCCCTGCACCTAACCCTAGTTTTTAAACTGAACAGGTGTTTTGCCTTGCATGTATTGGTGGTAAATGTTTAAAAATACCACCTTTTCTAAACTGTTGATCAGAGGTTGATTTGTTTGTGGGTTACCTGCACTGGAGGAGTCAAGGCTTAACAGTGTGTATTTTATTTGATTTGGTTTATTATTTTCTCATATATTTTTTTCTCCTCTGTTTAGTTTTGTTTGACCCTTTATTTAAACAGTTCATTTGTACATTTTTTTTCACTCCCTTGTTACTCCTCGCATCTCCATTTTGTTTGTCCAGTCCCCCTTTGCCACCATTTGTAATCATACATCTCTGCCATAGATTCTTCCCTCTCCCCATTACTTTACACTTACCAGCTTCACCATATTCTCCAGTTTTTCATTACCCCGGTCAACATTGACTGATCTTTACTTTTTACATTACATTTTTTATTTTTCAATTCCAATATACTGACTTTTTTATTATCCTTTGCCCCTCATTTCCCTCATTTTTGTATGCTTTAAGTATTTAAAAATCAACCTCTCTTGTAGTCCTATTAACCACTTTTGACCTACTAAATCTATATACGCACACAGAGGTACACTCACTCACGCTCACATATACTACTCACTCACACGCATTCACACCACTTCATTCATACTCACCTGCTTGGTTTGTGCCTGTTCCAGTTCCAGTGCCCACTCCTCCTCTGGTGTATCTCTCTCTTCAGTCTTTCTTGTTGTTAGGCATGTCCCACTCCATCGGCAACCGTGCTACTGCGGTAAGAGAGGAACAGTCAGGGAGAGGAATCCACTGTCTAAGAGCCCACACATAGACTTAACCAAATCCTATTTTAAACTTTTACAATGTATCCACCACTTAGAAATTTTAAATAAATGTATTTCAGACAACACGTGTCCAATTGGAATGAGACGCAAGGTCGACCATCTGACCGGGTTCATCAAACCCGCCTCTCCTGACAATAACATCCTCACGAGAATAGGGCAGAACACCAACATCTGGATGATGAACAACATCATAGCCTTGAGGGACCCATTATGACACCCTTTCGGTAGCTTATAACACAGGTCTAGGCCCCTTTCAACCGGTGGCCGCAGACAAAGCTATTAGGTGGGCTAGGATAAGATACCATAGAAAACTCACCGGCTCTTCCATCAACACTTTTCATTCCCGTCTGCTTGTGACAAATTCTCACACAGCACCTCCCGCGCAGACCCCTCGGGTTCCCTCCACTGGCCCGCTTATTTCAACTTCTACCCATCACTCATCTACTTCTATTCCCATCCCTCACGCATCCACATCGACCTTTCATACACTGACTCCCTTCACCCGTCCTCCTCCACCACTACTGACAAAGCCCAACCTACCCACATCAGCCAAAGCCCCATCCAGAGCCCCTAAGGCTGGACCTGTTCTTCCAGGTCAACCACGCACCACACCTCTCTCAAAGCCCCCGCCGCTTTTACATCTGCGGCCTCCTCTTACTCCCTGGACACACCGGACCCCCCTGTTGCTGCCCCTCCCTCCTCTGTTGCCCAATCATCTAGCGGACCACAGGTTGGCCCAAACTGGCTCGCTCTCACAACCGGTTGAACAGTAAAGCTGCTGGGTCCGAAACCCGTTAAAGACAGGGTGGTTTTAACATCTTCCACCCCACCACCTCCATACCACTCCGTACGCCTACACCCCCTCATCCAAGAACAATATCCCCTACAAACATTGGCCCTACACCACATCCTCCGCTTCTCCTGCTCCCTCACGCAACTGCTAGCACCCTTGCAACTCCACTGGCCTCCCGGACGCTGCACACACCTCCTGCAGTTTCTGTCATGCCATCTCACCCTGGGTTAGCCTCCGGCATGCCATCTCACGCTACGACTGGCCCGTCCCGTGCCTTCTCGCCTCTTTCCATCGGGGGCCAGAAACCATCCATCCTTATCCCTGTTAGGAGAGAGAACACAGCCATTAGCAGACCCCAACAGTTGGGAACCAGTTAGACACAAGTTAACACAACGCAAACACACAGACTGGTCACTGAACATCCGTAAATCTATTGTTTTTTCTAGGTGACTCTAATTTGTCACGGATTCCCCCTTTACAGGACAGCAGGCTTCAGATAGATAGCTACCCCGGCGCTAACATCCGCCATCTGATAGATATCATCAGGCAGCTGCCAGAACCAGATCCCCGGCCAACTATAGTGATTCTCTCTGTGGGTATTCTAAACTGCATGAAACCTAATACAGAGACTACGATCCGTAAAGACCTTCTTAGCCTGTTGAGGGTAGCCACCTCCCAATTTCCAGTGGCCAGAATTTGGTTCGCTCCGTATCAATGACCACACAGGGTTGACGTTTGACTCCCGCGCCGCCATCCGTTTTCTGAACGGGCTTGCAGAGGAAAAAATTGATTGCTGCCTGAGATTGACCAGCAGCTGTTCCAGCTAGATCATCGTGATCTTGTCCACTGGACGGCGGATACAGCTCGCCGTATTTTTGAAAACTGGCTATTACGGGTTAAACCTTTCCACCTCTGACACCAGGGGTGGCTTAAACCACACCGGTCATGTGCCCACACAGTTGCCTCTGTTGAACAGTCATTAGCGCAGCTGTTTTGTGTCACATCCCTCATTGCTTTATTCCCATCACTCCCTCTCTCCCTCCCTCCCGCCTCTCCCTTTGAAAGCACTTATCTTTCTCCCCTCTCCTCATCTGAGGAGTGGGGACACCGGGAGATGGCCGCCCTCCTCTCTCTCTCTCCCTCTCTCCTCGACGTTACCACCTCCTTAGAGGCACTCCTGCCTATAGAGACAACAAGACAGTTTAACATCATGAGGCAGAGTTCCAGCCATGAAACCTATGATTCCCTTATCCCTCCTTAATAATAATATATATTTATTTATTTTGTATAGTTTATATAATTCTTCTATTTAATATATTGTTTTTACCCCTGTATGCACTCTCCTTCCAATTTCACTTCCCCTCCCTTCTCCTTGTCTGGGTGTGTGTGTGTGTGTGTGATATTTTTTTTGATTTCCCCTCCTTATCCAGACAATGTTGGCCTTTCTTCATTGAGGGCAGCAGGGTCTGGATGATCGCTATTTCATTCATTTTTTTAGGCACTTTATTATGAATTTCTCTTTCGTGTGTGTGTGTGGTGTGGTTGTTTATATATTTATTTTAAACAACTGTATCCACCTACCCCTTTCATGGCACTTTTTTCATGGCTGGTCACTCTGTCAAGGCCATCCTGAGTGGCAGTCAGTCAAGCCCTCTCGTGGTGGGTGTGGGTGTGCGAGAGAGACACGGGGCTCTCCGTTCTCCCTACCTTCCTCCCTCCCTCCCTCCTTTCCCCCCCCCCCCCCCCCTCCTCACACACTGGCCACAACTGGGTTCCTCCCAGTACACTGCGGGAATCCGTACTGGACCCCCTCCGTTCGTCAACATCATCATCGCTGCTGCGCTTGCGGCTACATCCCACGGCGCTGAGTCCAGATCCGGCTGCCGCTTTCGCTGCTGTTGCCGCTGTCATCTCGCGCCTTCAACCTAGACACATCACCATTACAAACATTTAAGAAAAGAGTGCATAGCCCATTTTGAACAAGCTCACTTGTTTTGGTTTTGTCTCTCTCTGTTATCTTTACCTTCCTTTTTAATGCCGGTGGGGTTTTAGAAGAGGTGCTCAGATTGCACACTCATCCTCCTCATCCTCCTTTCTCCCAGTCATAGTAGGACTCCCTGAGCTAGGTTTCGAGACACTAAGCCTAGTCTCTTGTACCCTCCCTATGTGTAAAAATTCCCCCTGCTGATACGCATAACCTGTCTGTGCCTTGTCTGTGCTGTTGCGGAGGTCCAAAAATCAAAAATAAAAAAACAAATCTCCTGTAGCAAGTACTTCTTTGCCTCCATCTAGTGGGGAAACACAGTAGTGGATGCTCTTTCTCTTTTTCCTTGTTTTTCTCCCTCCCTCCCTCTCACATCCCACTGTACACCAACACTGACACTGACTGCCCACACCTAACATCCATACATCTTTCACAAGGGATTATGTTCTCCTAGTGAGATTTTTCTCTACCAAAAAAAAAAAAAAAAAAAAAAAAAAAAAAAAAAAAACTAGAATATGGAAGAATAAGTCTTATGATTGGTCTGAGCTTAGTTTTGTTTTTATTTTACTTTTCTTTAAAAACCGCTTTTTAGAAGGGGAATTTGGGTATGAGTCTTGTGGATTGGTTTTCTTCTAACCCAAAGCTTACCTTATCCTAAAACATGAACCATAGTTGGCCTATTCTTCTGATGAGTACATTAGTACTATCAGACTCATAATCATTAACATCCAATCCCTTCCATAAATACTCACTTAGTACTCATTTCATACCCCCTCCTCTCCCCTCCTTTTTACTTCCCTTCCCTCATTTGCTCAGACCTTAAAGACTCTTCTCATTATAGATATATATATATATAGGGAAAAGATTATATTATTAGATACACCATAGATATATATATTGGACATACCTCTCTCTTATAACATCACACATACACCTCTCACATAATAAAGTTTTTCCCACTGTTTATTTTACAATGACTTTTCTTCCCTTTTCTTTTACTTTTCTTCTTCTTCTTCTCCCTCTGTTCTTTCCCTCCTCTTCTTCTGTCCTTTCTGGATGAATTACATCTGTATGGGAAACATGGCAAACATAAATGGGGCATCACATAAATAGTTGCATAGGAAATTAAGCATAAACGCTGTGCCCATGCCCTGGGGTACACACAGGGGAAACATAATTTTCAAGTCTTCCCTCTGTGTATAAACACCCCTTTCTCTCCTAAATTCCTAACCCTAACCCTACCTAACCCTACCCTACTACCCTAACCCTAACCCTAACCCTAACCTAACCCTAACCCTCTGGGGCCCTTAGTCATCAATCGGATGCTCGGGAGAGTCTAGGAGGCTGCGCTCTGGCGCGGCCAGCCTGACTACCTGAGAGACTTAAGACAGCACTCTGTTGTGACTGATCTGGGTCTTCTGGGGGCCTTGGGAGGTAGCACTTTGCTGCTATTGATCTGGGGCCCTTGGTCATCGTCAGATGCTCGGAGAGTCTAGGAGGCTGCACTCTGGCGCGGCCAGCCTGACTACCCTGAGAGACTTAAGACAGCACTCTGTTGTGACTGATCTGGGTCTTCTGGGGCCTTGGGAGATAGCACTTGCTGCTATTGATCTGGGCCTTTGGTCATCTTTCTACCAGTCTTTGCTCCTCTCTACCTGGGATTGACAACAAATATCAGTACTTATTCTATCCAATCTTTAAAACGTAACAGAGTAACAGTAACAGTTAGACAGGTAACCCTCCACGGTATAACAATAGTCTTTAAAACTCTAACTCTTATTAACATTTAACTGCTAACAAACTCAACAATGTAAGGAACCTTCCACTGTGAGGTAATGGTATTTAAACTCTAACTCTTCCTAAAAAATGAACTATTAACAAATGAACTATTAACAAACTCAACAACATAGAGAACTAAAAGCCATCATACCATCATGAGATTCCTCAGAAACCATAATGGATTTTCCTGAGGAAAACTTTAGCAACAATTGGACATAAGACACACGCTGAGGACTGATCTACCTACAGCGGGGCCGCCTCAGATGAGGGTGTTTAGTTATTAAAGGCCTGAAACACCCGATGAGTCTTTGGTGAACTACTGATGATGTGTCTTAAAATTCGCCCACAGACTACTTTGCTACCAAAGAACTTGTGGACCTAGGACCTCCTAAAGCAAATTACTGCCATAACAAACCAAATTACAACATCAGAGCTTAATCTAAAGCCTACTCTTCTTCCTTTTTTACAAAAACCATGTTTAAAACTTATCCCTAACCCCTATATCCCTCCCGGGGGTTCCTTCTGGAGTAAAACCTAGACCCAAGGACTAATTCTAACCCTAACCTAGGCAATACCTTAAAATAAAACTGAACCCTATTCCTAATTCTAACCCTAACCTAGAGGATCTCTCTGAAACATATTAGACACCTTTACTTAAGAGCCTGACTCTAAGATTATACTTGAACTCCAAACAGAGTTGATTCCCTGTTGTGAGACGAGCTACTGAAGCCTAAAAGGGCAAACCATAGTTCTGATGGCTTAATGCTTGACAAGCGACGACCAGTGCACTTCCCTCGGTCCCTAACCATGCTAGTCATGGTAAAGGCCGTTAAACAAAGACATATACCTAACCCAGCCAGAGCCCCGGACTAAGCACGCCATCAGAAACAAAAGGTTAAGCTCCCTGTCCTACTAGAGTGAACCTGAACCTGAATTGGAAAACAGATGCGAGTATTGAACTAAATCCTACATTGAAGGCTTTTTAGAAAGGTGTAATTAAAGGTCATAAAACCTTAACATACACCTTAAACCTAGACCAACCCTCAAGGGACAACTTAAAAACATCAGAAAACCTATGGTGGACTTTCTAAAAATAAATACACACCCGCTCTGCCCCTGTCCTGCTTTCGTGGGCCTGGGGGCTGACCGGGTGAGAGGGACAATGCCAAAACCCGGCATGGAGGTCGACCCTGCCAAACCCCGGTGGCGCGCCTCTAGTCTCTTGATCCTGTGATGCTTTCCACGGACCACTTGGTGGATAGGAAAACAGAAGCTAGTGTGAGACAAAATTAAACTTAATCCTATACTAATGGCTTCTTAGAAGAGTGTGATTGAAGGTCATAAAACCTGAACGTACACCTCAAACCTAGACTAACCCTTAAGGGACAACTTAAAAACATCAGAAACCCTATGGTGGACTTTCTAAAAATAGATACACACCCGTTCTGCCCCTGTCCTGCTTTCGTGGGCCTGGGGGCTGACCGGGTGAGAGGGACAATGCCAAAACCCGGCATGGAGGTCGACCCTGCCAAACCCCGGTGGCGCGCCTCTAGTCTCTTGATCCTGTGATGCTTTCCACGGACCACTTGGTGGATAGGAAAACAGACGCTAGTGTGAGACAAAATTAAAAACATCAGAAACCCTATGGTGGACTTTCTAAAAATAAATACACACCCGCTCTGCCCCTGTCCTGCTTTCGTGGGCCTGGGGGCTGACCGGGTGAGAGGGACAATGCCAAAACCCGGCATGGAGGTCGACCCTGCCAAACCCCGGTGGCGCGCCTCTAGTCTCTTGATCCTGTGATGCTTTCCACGGACCACTTGGTGGATAGGAAAACAGAAGCTAGTGTGAGACAAAATTAAACTTAATCCTATACTAATGGCTTCTTAGAAGAGTGTGATTAAAGGTCATAAAACCTGAACGTACACCTCAAACCTAGACTAACCCTTAAGGGACAACTTAAAAACATCAGAAACCCGATGGTGGACTTTCTAAAAATAGATACACACCCGTTCTGCCCCTGTCCTGCTTTCGTGGGCCTGGGGGCTGACCGGGTGAGAGGGACAATGCCAAAACCCGGCATGGAGGTCGACCCTGCCAAACCCCGGTGGCGCGCCTCTAGTCTCTTGATCCTGTGATGCTTTCCACGGACCACTTGGTGGATAGGAAAACAGACGCTAGTGTGAGACAAAATTAAAAACATCAGAAACCCTATGGTGGACTTTCTAAAAATAAATACACACCCGCTCTGCCCCTGTCCTGCTTTCGTGGGCCTGGGGCTGACCGGGTGAGAGGGACAATGCCAAAACCCGGCATGGAGGTCGACCCTGCCAAACCCCGGTGGCGCGCCTCTAGTCTCTTGATCCTGTGATGCTTTCCACGGACCACTTGGTGGATAGGAAAACAGAAGCTAGTGTGAGACAAAATTAAACTTAATCCTATACTAATGGCTTCTTAGAAGAGTGTGATTGAAGGTCATAAAACCTGAACGTACACCTCAAACCTAGACTAACCCTTAAGGGACAGCTGAAAAACATCAGAAACCCTATGGTGGACTTTCTAAAAATAGATACACACCCGTTCTGCCCCTGTCCTGCTCTCGTGGGCCTGGGGGCTGACCGGGTGAGAGGGACAATGCCAAAACCCGGCATGGAGGTCGACCCTGCCAAACCCCGGTGGCGCGCCTCTAGTCTCTTGATCCTGTGATGCTTTCCACGGACCACTTGGTGGATAGGAAAACAGACGCTAGTGTGAAACAAAATTAAACCACGTAAAGCGCAAAGCAGAAAGATGGATGTTAAGGCTAGAACTTCCTGACATACACCTTAATTCTGATACCTAAACATAAAGGATGAGTGGAAACATCTAAAACCTGATTAGGTATCTTTTTAACACCTTATCATATCCCTCTTATAGAACCATTTCTTTTCTCTTTCTCATCTTTTTCCCTATAGATTCAAATCACATATGACGACCAATTTAAGAAGCTGGTCAAGGCTTTCTACCACTTTCTCAAAGCACATCACCACCTAACTAACATCCACATTTCGGATGGGACCACTATGGAACCGGCGGGAATGGTCCGGACCATGAGGAGTCTAGAGGCAGTTATCAAACCTGCAAATCCAAACCCAGCCACTCAACTAATGTTGTACGGCAATGCTCGTAACTGGTTACACACTAGCCTGCAGATCCTAGAGAACCATTATGAGAAAACAATTCAGGAGAAAGAGATTATCATCAAACAACTAGCCAAAAATAGTTGGGAGGAAGCATGGAAGGTCGCTATACGCTGGACCAAAAAGAACCTGAAAAAGGTCAAGGTTGGAACTATCTTGGAGGCCTCCAAGAAGATCACCGAACTCCTACAGGGACATGGGGAACCAAACCCAACATCCGAAAGTAACATAGAACCAGCAATTACGGAACACCTAACCCCATCACTTAAAACTCACACAAAAAACAACAAAAAAAGAGGACAGACCACGATGCAGACTGCAAATGCCAAAAAAATAAGAGTAGAGGGAAACAACCCCAAGGTTTTAGGGACAGTTCCACCGAATGGAATTTCTAACAATCCAGAGCCCGGTACAGAGTTTTCCAGCCCGCAGACCAAGAAGGTCCACCAAAGAGAGGTAGTGCCGAACCTGGAACCAACTGGACCCAAAGAAATAGATGGGTTTTTCTTTGAGGAAGACTTCCCCCCTCTACCGGCCCCCCAGGGTCCTCCCCTAACATTCCAAACATTTCTGACGAGTAAACAAGGCCCACGGCCACCAACAAAAACAAAAAACCCATGTGCCATAGGAAATATGGCAATGGAAATCGAACCCTACCCATTCTCCGGTACGGAAACCAAAAAAAACCCACACCAGGAACCACATAGGTCACCGGAAAGGATGATACTCGTACATCAACCTCTTCCGGAAAGTCCGGGTCAATTCTCAAAATTCCCTTTCCCACCCGTAGAGGAGGAAGATTGCATCATAATCCCTGACAAGGTACCAAATCTTCAGGTGGAGGTACCAAATCTTCTGGTGGAGGAACAGGGACGGAACCTGTTCCACATAGCAATGGGAACTCCTCCGACCACATTTAAACCAACCAGGCACCTTAACACAAAAAGAAAAATGGTAGACTGGGGTCTTGTAGCTAAAAGAAAATGGCTTATTGTGGGTGACTCAAACCTGTCGAGAATACCATCCTTCCAGACGCCTGATATGCAAATTGAAAGCTATCCGGGGGCAACATTCCTCCATGCAGAGGTTTTAATGAAGAAAACCAAACCAATGATAAAAGTCGAGAAGGTGGTCCTGTCATTCGGGATAAATAACAGGAATCAAAAACTGAAAGAAACCGCAATGAAGCAATTACAAAAAGCGGTTAAGGCAGCAAAGGAAAAATTTCCTTATGCAGAAATCTGGGTTCCCCAGATTAATTACTGTAAAAACCTACCCGTGGACCAGCAGTTAACCTTGAACAACCTAAACACTTATATTGGAAAAAACATGGGACACATCCCATTATTGCCAGACGAGGTCTTTAGTGTCAATAGGGATCTTGTCCACTGGACCACGGACACGGCCAAAGCAATGTTGGAACATTGGATGAAATATTTAAACTGCTCAACCCCATAAATCCCATAAATGGGAAGGGGCCCAAAACAGTGATTAATCTGTCAAAGAACTTAAATTTAACCCACGACCAAATAGGTATTTTAAATCGGGGACTGACCTTTATCCCCACGGTAGATACAAATAAAAAACACAAAAAACAATTGGAATTGGACTTACAAACTTACCACAGGAGGTTGAAATTACAAACATTTTTTGAGGGCAAAAAAAGCACTCCCCAAGTTCCATTTACCCCAAAGTCGAATTGGGAGCCTACCCTTAATCAATTACCTGGAGCAATTCAAAAAATTATAACCGCAGATCATTATGCCTTTAGGCAACTAAATTGGAATACACGATCAAAAAATAATTTGACCAAGGTAGAAAGGACAGCCCTCCGCCAACTACAAAGAAACAAACATCTGGTAATCAAACCAGCAGACAAAGGCAGTGCAGTGGTCATAATGGACCGTGACCAATATGAATGGGAGGCACTTAGACAATTAGATAATACAGATCACTACATAAAATTGGCAAAACCAATATATTTGGAAACAATTGGCATGGTCAAGAATATTTTAGATAACCTCTTGCAAGAGGGATACATAAACGCAAAACAGAAAAAATATTTAATTGGAGATGACTCACCCAGACCAAGAAGGTTCTACCTTTTGCCAAAAATACATAAGGCTCGAACCAGTTGGAACAGGTCGAGTCAAATTCCCCCAGGAAGACCAATCGTGTCAGATTGCAATAGTGAAACCTACTTCACAGCAGAATATATTGAGTACTTCCTCAACCCCATTTCGCAAAAACACGCCAGTTACCTTAAGGACACCTATGACTTTATTAAAAAAGTAGGCCAATTAAAAATCCCCCCAACTGCTTTCCTTTTTACTATGGACGTGGACAGCCTATACACCAACATAGAAACAAAATTAGGATTGGAGGCTATAAGGAAATGGTTCCTGAAATACCCTGACCCCAGGAGACCGGAAAAACAACTACTCCAACTATTAGAAATAAATTTGAACAGAAATGATTTTGAATTTAATTCACAATTCTATCTACAAATCAAGGGGACAGCCATGGGTAAGAAGTTTGCACCCTCCTACGCAAACATTTTCATGGCCGATTGGGAGGAATCAGCACTACAAACAGCTCCTCTGAAACCTCTCCATTACTACCGTTTCTTGGATGATGTATGGGGTGTTTGGGACCACACAAGAGAGCAGTTCTTGGAATTTGCCAATCATCTGAACACGCAGTCCAGATCTATTAAAATCAAACATGAAATAAACAACATAGAGGTCAATTTCCTTGACACAGTGACTTACAAAGGATCAAAATTCCCAGAAACAGGCCAGTTAGATTTTAAAGTTTATTTTAAGGATACGGACACCCATTCTTTATTGTATAAAACCAGCTACCACCCCAAACACACTTTCAAAGGGATTGTCAAATCCCAACTTCTAAGATTTCACAGAATTTGTTCTGACAAAAATAACTTCATTAAGGCAACCAAGACATTATTTTCTGCCCTCAGGAACAGGGGATATTCAAGATCTTTCCTTCAAATGTGTCAGAAACATTTCCTAACAAAAAAAATTAAATTGAATGAAAAACCAAGGATAATTCCGTTAGTCTCAACCTTTTCAGAACCCGGTTTACAATTACATTCCTTGACAAAAGCAAATTTCAATAAGTTTCTTTCTGGCACCCCCTATTTACAACACCACACACTCATTTCGGCACATAGAAGGAACACAAATTTGAGGGATCTTTTGGTAAAGAGCAAATTAGCCCCTTTAAACCAAATCAAGAATAAACATAGGGAAGATAAGACTTTTCAACCAAAATTATGGGTCAAAAACTATAACACAAAACGCATTTTTCAAATTAGACCAACACTAACCCTCCAAACCACTAATTGCATTTATTTAATTACATGCACTAAATGCTCAAAACAATATGTCGGACAAACAAAGAATTCAATTAAAACCAGACTATATCAACATATACACAACATAAAACACCATAAAGAAACACATACACACATAATTAGGCACTTCTTGCTTCATGATCTGTCTTCCCTGCGAGTCATGGGCCTCCAGAGCAATGCAATATGGACACTCAAGGAAAGAATCACCGCCGAAAGACGTTGGATGACAAAATTAAGCACTTGGCATCCTCTTGGACTGAATGAGGAATGAGAGATGTGTTTTCAGAAGGGTACTTACCCAAAAACACCGCTCCTTGGTCCCCACCCTAACTCGGACCTAACCCTTGTTCTGAACCTGTTCTTGGTTTTGAACTTGTTCTCGTTTCTACGAAAAAAAAAAAAAAAAAAAAAAAAAAAAAAAAAAAAAAAAAAAAAAAACCAAAAAAAATAATAATAAAAAAATAATAAAAAAATTAAAAATAATAAAAAAATATATTTTTTCTGGTTTTAAAAGGGGACCATGATGAACTGGGTTGGTCTCATAAGGGCGTCCGCCCGGAACCTCCCAAACTCTGAGTTTCCCCAATCAAAACCACTAAAGTAAATCAAAAACAATCGTAGATGGACATCCTCTGAGCATGAGACAAAACGTTTATTTAGAGCTCCTAAAAACTCTCTATAAATAAAAAAAACCCCAAACATTTGACCACTAGGGGCCATTAACTATCTAACAATAGGCCAAAACCATACTAACCATAACCCTAACCACTTTTCACGACCTTAGTCCTTACCATAACTCTGACCTTGACTTTTTGTCCCTGACCACAACCCGGACTCTGACTTTACCTATAACCCCAATCTTGACCAAAACTCTTTCCCTCTCTCCTGACCACAACCCCGGTCCTGACCATAACCCTGACTCTGACTACTGACCACAACCCTAGCCCTGACCATAACCCTGACTCTGACTTCATTTCTGACCACAACCCCAGCCCTGATCCAAACCTAACCCTAATCCTAACCCTAACCCCTAACCCCTAACCCTAACCCTAACCCTTACCCACAACCCCAGTCCTGACCATAACCCTGAATCTGAATTTACCACTGAACACAACCCCAGCCCTGACCATAACCCTGACTTTGACTTAATTCCTGACCACAACCCCAGTCCTGATCCAGACCTAACCCTAATCCTAACCCTAACCCCTAACCCCCAACCCTAACCCTACCCTAACCCACAACCCCAGTCCTGACCATAACCCTGAATCTGAATTTACCACTGACCACAACCCCAGACCTGACCATAACCCGGACCCTGACTTCATTCCTGACCACAACCCTGACCAAAACCCCAGTCCTGACCATAACTTTGACTCTGACTTCATACCTGACCACACCCCAGCCCTGACCATAACCTTGACTCTTACTTCATTCCTGACCATAACCCCAACCCTTACCATAAGCCTGACTCTGGCTTCATTCCTGACCACAACCCCAATACTGACCAAAACCCCAATCCTGACCATAACTTTAACTGTTACAGATTCTCTACAATCAGCTTTCAAACAATTAACCACTAGGGGACATTAGACCTTAGAAAATAGACTAAAACCATCTTTCACATGACACTTAATATTTCCCCATTATTTGTAATGTTCTAAACCACTTATTTTCCTATATATTTTTCCTACCACAAGGGGGCGCTCTCCACCTTAGAAACTCCAACACTTTTTAGAGGACCAGTAGGGCCACACACATACCTATTCCCATACTTCTAGCTCTTACAGATCCTTTACAATTAGCCTTCAAACATTTAACCACTAGGGGGCGTTAGACCTTAGAAAATAGACTAAAACCATCTTCTACGTGATACTCAATAATTCTTCATTATTTAATGCTCTAAACCACTTAGTTTCCTATATTTACTTTTCCTACCACAAGGGGGCGCTCTCCACCTAATAACCTATGACATACTATAGAGGACCACGGGGGACACTTAGACACTGAGTCCCATATTTTTATCCCTTACAGACTCTTCAGAATTTACACGCAAACATTTGACCACTAGGTGGCGTTAGACCTTCGAAAATCAACTAAAACCACCCCCTAGGGGACACTTAATAAATCCCCACTGGCCCCAACGTCCTAGACCACCCAGATACTTATATTTATTTTCCCACCACAAGGAGGCGCTCTCCACCTAAAAACCTATGAAATACTATAGAGGGCCACAGGGGACACTTACACACTAAGTCCCATAATTTTATCCCTCACAGACTCTTCAGAATTTACACTCAAACATTTGACCACTAGGGGGCGTTAGACCTTCGAAAATGAACTAAAACCACCCCCTAGGGGACACTTAATAAATCCCCACTGACCCCAACGTCCAAGACCACCCAGATACTTATATATATTTTCCCACCACAAGGAGGCGCTCTCCACCTAAAAACCTATGACACACTATAGAGGGCCACAGGGGACACTTACACTCTAAGTCCCATAATTTTATCCCTTACAGATTTTTCAGAATTTACCCCCAAACATTTGACCACCAGGGGACATTAAAGACAAACCCTGTTGCCAGGCCCTATAGGGGGCGCCCATTAACTTGTGCTCTCCTTAACTGCATGATGCTCACGGTGGAGAGAGGAAGGGGTCCGGACCCCATCCTCTGACCAACCTCCAGAGGGGCCCCTCCTTTGGTTATCCTGAGCAGCGTGCAGGGGGACCTTCACATTAAGTCGAAACATCCCACCTCTAGGGGGCACTATGGACAGTACTGAGACCTAACCCCGGGAAGAGTCCCTAGTCTATACTCCCTCCTATAATAAAGAGACAGCATTATTTTTACAGAGGGTGGCCCCCAGGGGGAGCCACCTTGGAGGTCCTGAATTAGGACCCCCAGGGGGCGCTCCAGCGGAGCAGCCCCATTGGGTTGTGCTCATCTCGGTTGCCGGGTACAGTCAGGAGACCCTCCTGTATCCCAGAGCAACGTGCAGGGAGAGAGCCTGTGCGCAAGGCCAGTCAACACCTCCAGGGGGCGCTCCATAGGAACAGCCCATTGGGGTAAGCTCACCTCCGTTGCCAGACACCAGGGGAGCCCTGTGGGGGGCTGTGGAAGCCCCTTCGGTATCCCAGAACAACTTGCAGGGAGAGAGCTCTGACTTAAATTCAATGGAAACTATAGCCAGTACTTATGTAAAAGCCCAAAACTCTCCCTCGCGGTGACCAGGAAATGAATGCATACAAAAATACCAGGAGTTGTAGTCTATATCCCACATGTTGTAGTCTTTCAATCCAATAGGAACCAGGAAGTAAAAATCGTTTTTTGTTATTGACACAAAAATGACACAAAAACGGCTTCATCTTATGATCAAAAAGTCAGAAAAACACAAGGTTTTCACTGATGAATAGCTCTCGATCTCCTCATCTAAACCAATATAAGTTTAGCCCTTAGAAATTACTTAAAACAATCGCTAGGCATGAGCCTTAGACAACAAAAGGGAAACCTAACTCTGTGTTCTTCTTTTGACACAAAAAGGTCCGTAACTTTTGATTAAAAAGTCAGAAAAACACAAGGTTTTCACTTTTGGATTGCTCTCGATCTCCTCGTCTTAATCAATGTGCGTTTAGCCCTCCGGAATCACTTTTAAATTATCGCTAGAAAGTGAGTAAACCTGACTCTGTATTTTCCTTGACACAAAAAGGTCCGTAACTTTTGATTTAAAAGTCAGAAAAATACAAGGTTTTCACTTTTGGATTGCTCTCGATCTCCTCGTCTTAATCAATGTGCGTTTAGCCCTCCGGAATCACTTTTAAATTATCGCTAGAAAGTGAGTAAACCTAACTCTGTATTTTCCTTGACACAAAAAGGTCCGTAACTTTTGATTTAAAAGTCAGAAAAATACAAGGTTTTCACTTTTGGATTGCTCTCGATCTCCTTGTCTTAATCACCTCCGTTGCCAGACACCAGGGGAGCCCTGTGGGGGGCTGTGGAAGCCCCTTCGGTATCCCAGAACAACTTGCAGGGAGAGAGCTCTGACTTAAATTCAATGGAAACTATAGCCAGTACTTATGTAAAAGCCCAAAACTCTCCCTCGCGGTGACCAGGAAATGAATGCATACAAAAATACCAGGAGTTGTAGTCTATATCCCACATGTTGTAGTCTTTCAATCCAATAGGAACCAGGAAGTAAAAATCGTTTTTTGTTATTGACACAAAAATGACACAAAAACGGCTTCATCTTATGATCAAAAAGTCAGAAAAACACAAGGTTTTCACTGATGAATAGCTCTCGATCTCCTCATCTAAACCAATATAAGTTTAGCCCTTAGAAATTACTTAAAACAATCGCTAGGCATGAGCCTTAGACAACAAAAGGGAAACCTAACTCTGTGTTCTTCTTTTGACACAAAAAGGTCCGTAACTTTTGATTAAAAAGTCAGAAAAACACAAGGTTTTCACTTTTGGATTGCTCTCGATCTCCTCGTCTTAATCAATGTGCGTTTAGCCCTCCGGAATCACTTTTAAATTATCGCTAGAAAGTGAGTAAACCTGACTCTGTATTTTCCTTGACACAAAAAGGTCCGTAACTTTTGATTTAAAAGTCAGAAAAATACAAGGTTTTCACTTTTGGATTGCTCTCGATCTCCTCGTCTTAATCAATGTGCGTTTAGCCCTCCGGAATCACTTTTAAATTATCGCTAGAAAGTGAGTAAACCTAACTCTGTATTTTCCTTGACACAAAAAGGTCCGTAACTTTTGATTTAAAAGTCAGAAAAATACAAGGTTTTCACTTTTGGATTGCTCTCGATCTCCTTGTCTTAATCAATGTGCGTTTAGCCCTCCGGAATCACTTTTAAATTATCGCTAGAAAGTGAGTAAACCTGACTCTGTATTTTCCTTGACACAAAAAGGTCCGTAACTTTTGATTTAAAAGTCAGAAAAATACAAGGTTTTCACTTTTGGATTGCTCTCGATCTCCTCGTCTTAATCAATGTGCGTTTAGCCCTCCGGAATCACTTTGAAATGTTCGCTAAAAAGTAAACAAACCTAACTCTATGTCCCCCCTTTTTTTGACACAAAAACGGCTTTATCTTTTGATTAAAAAGTCAGAAAAACACAAGGTTTTCACTGTTAGATTGCTCTCGATCTCCTCATCTTAATCAATGTGCTTTAACCCTCCGGAATCACTTTTAAATTTTCGCTAAAAAAGTACCAACCATTAAGGTGTATTGTATGTAAAAAAGAGACCTTTCCCAGCAAAACCATGCTTTGTATTGAGAGCGAATGGAAGAACAGGACGTGTTCTACTGATGAAGATGGCTACCATGGAGGTGAGTACTGATTCCTGCAAGAACTAACTGCTTTTTTCAAAGCAAGCAACATTTCAACACGAGGGAAATCTGGACCCAGCTTGAGTAGAAGCTTGGTGGTCTCTCATGGGTGTTTCCTACCCATGGGTCTAGGCCACCCGCTCTTGCTTGGGTCCAACCGCCGGATCTCGGTAGCCTGGATACCTTACGGTGCCAACGAAGGGCTATCGGGAGAAGGCAAAGCCAGCAGGAGAGCACTCTCCGGCTCTCTGGAACCCTCCTGGTTCCGGCTGGCTTGGGCATGGTGCAGAGATGCTAGTCATCTCTTTCCACCTGTCTCCGCTCTTCTCCAACCCGGAGTTGACATGGAGATTTGCCCCAAGATGAGACCATTTCTCTGGCTCTAGCTGGGATGGTTCATTCCATCCTGACTAGGGGGTAAGTATCCAGCCACCCTGTGTCCACTTGGACAACGCACACTGGGATGGTGGTCTGGGGCCTAACAGACCTTAAATGGGGCCCAATCTTTTACTGGTGATTAGCACCACCCACACACCAGCACACTTTGCACTACATGAAGAGTTTCACTACATGAAGACAACATCAAGAGTACGCTACGGAGAACACCGCCGTTTAATGATTAGATTAGCTAGAATACTAATAGTTCAGATAGCACTACTCAACTTTATCTAACCTTTTGAATAGCTAATCCAATCTCATTAGTACCATAGTGGAGGGCAGAGTCAGCAGGAGAGCATTGGGAGGCTGTGGTCTGACCATGGCCTACCCCGCTCTCTGGTCTGGATCCCTGGTGATCCTAGCTGACTTAGACATGGTATTTAGATGCTCGGGAGAGTCCAGGAGGCTGCGCTCTGGCGCGGCCTACCTGACTACCCTGAGAGACTTAAGACAGCGCTCTGTTGTGACTGATCTGGGTCTTCTGGGGGTCTTGGGAGGTAGCGCTTTGCTGCTGCTGGCCTGGGGCCCTTGGTCATCTCTTTCTACCAGATGCTCGGGAGAGTCTAGGAGGCTACGCTCTGGCGCGGTCAGCCTGACTACCCTGAGAGACTTAAGACAGCACTCTGTTGTGACTGATCTGGGTCTTCTGGGGGCCTTGGGAGATAGCACTTTGCTGCTGTTGGTCTGGGGCCCCTGGTCATCTCTTTCTACCAAGTCGTTGTTCCTCTCCTACCTGGGATTGATAACAAATTATCAGTACTTATTTCCATCTAAAACCGCCCATTAGTGATTAGTTCAGCTCAAATACTATTACTCCAATCAATAGATAGCACTACTCAACTTTATCTAACCTATTTAACTTTGGATTCACAAATCCAATCTTATTAGTACTGTAGTGGAGGGCAGAGTCAGCAGGAGAGCATTGGGAGGCTGTGGTCTGACCATGGCTTACCCCGCTCTCTAGTCTGGATCCCTGGTGATCCTATCTGACTTAGACATGGTACTTAGATGCTCGGGAGAGTCTAGGAGGCTGCGCCTTGGCGCAGCCAGCCTGACTACCCTGAGAGACTTAAGACAGCACTCTGTTGTGACTGATCTGGGTCTTCTGGGGACCTTGGGAGGTAGCGCTTTGCTGCTACTGGCCTGGGGCCCTTGGTCATCTCTTTCTACCAGATGCTCGGGAGAGTCTAGGAGACTGCGCTCTGGCGCAGCCAGCCTGACTACCCTGAGAGACTTAAGACAGCACTCTGTTGTGACTGATCTGGGTCTTCTGGGGGCCTTGGGAGGTAGCACTTTGCTGCTATTGATCTGGGGCCCTTAGTCATCAATCGGATGCTCGGGAGAGTCTAGGAGGCTGCGCTCTGGCGCGGCCAGCCTGACTACCCTGAGAGACTTAAGACAGCACTCTGTTGTGACTGATCTGGGTCTTCTGGGGGCCTTGGGAGGTAGCACTTTGCTGCTATTGATCTGGGGCCCTTGGTCATCGTCAGATGCTCGGGAGAGTCTAGGAGGCTGCACTCTGGCGCGGCCAGCCTGACTACCCTGAGAGACTTAAGACAGCACTCTGTTGTGACTGATCTGGGTCTTCTGGGGGCCTTGGGAGATAGCACTTTACTGCTATTGATCTGGGGCCCTTGGTCATCTCTTTCTACCAGTCTTTGCTCCTCTCCTACCTGGGATTGACAACAAAATATCAGTACTTAATTCTATCCAATCTTTAAAACGTAACAGAGTAACAGTAACAGTTAGACAGGTAACCCTCCACGGTATAACAATAGTCTTTAAAACTCTAACTCTTATTAACATTTAACTGCTAACAAACTCAACAATGTAAGGAACCTTCCACTGTGAGGTAATGGTATTTAAACTCTAACTCTTCCTAAAAAATGAACTATTAACAAATGAACTATTAACAAACTCAACAACATAGAGAACTAAAAGCCATCATACCATCATGAGATTCCTCAGAAACCATAATGGATTTTCCTGAGGAAAACTTTAGCAACAATTGGACATAAGACACACGCTGAGGACTGATCTACCTACAGCGGGGCCGCCTCAGAGGAGGGTGTTTAGTTATTAAAGGCCTGAAACACCCGATGAGTCTTTGGTGAACTACTGATGATGTGTCTTAAAATTCGCCCACAGACTACTTTGCTACCAAAGAACTTGTGGACCTAGGACCTCCTAAAGCAAATTACTGCCATAACAAACCAAATTACAACATCAGAGCTTAATCTAAAGCCTACTCTTCTTCTTTTTTACAAAAACCATGTTTAAAACTTATCCCTAACCCCTATATCCCTCCCGGGGGTTCCTTCTGGAGTAAAACCTAGACCCAAGGACTAATTCTAACCCTAACCTAGGCAATACCTTAAAATAAAACTGAACCCTATTCCTAATTCTAACCCTAACCTAGAGGATCTCTCTGAAACATATTAGACACCTTTACTTAAGAGCCTGACTCTAAGATTATACTTGAACTCCAAACAGAGTTGATTCCCTGTTGTGAGACGAGCTACTGAAGCCTAAAAGGGCAAACCATAGTTCTGATGGCTTAATGCTTGACAAGCGACGACCAGTGCACTTCCCTCGGTCCCTAACCATGCTAGTCATGGTAAAGGCCGTTAAACAAAGACATATACCTAACCCTAACCCTAACCCTAACCCTAACCCTAACCCTAACCCCTAACCCCTAACCCTAACCCTAACCCTAACCCTAACCCTAACCCTAACCCTAACCCTAACCCTAACCCTAGTAGCTACCCAGATCTTAACTAGCATTTACATTTGATTAGTATCTCGTAATAGCTGAGTCATGCTAGCAACTGCTGGCAGACTCATGAACAGAACTTAACTAACATTTACCTTTAATTAGTATCTAGTAATAGCTGAGTCATGCTAGCAACTGCTGGCAGACTCATAAACAGAATTTAACTAACGTTGACCTTTAATTAGTATCTAGTAATAGCTGAGTCATGCTAGCAACTGCTGGCAGACTCATAAACAGAACTTAACTAACATTTACCTTTAATTAGTATCTAGTAATATCTGAGTCATGCTAGCAACTGCTAGCAGACTCATAAATAGAACTTAACTAGCATCTACATTTTATTAGTATTCATAATAGCTAAATCCTACTTACAACTACTAGCAAAACTCAAAAACAAGTATAGTTTGAATATGTTTAGCACCTCGGAAACCATGCTGGATTTCCTAGAGGTATGCTTACTACTAATTGGACATAGGACACACGCTGAGGACTGCGCAACCTCTGGCGAGGCCGCCTCAGAGGAGGGTGTATAGTGATTAAAGGCCAGAAACATCCTGTGATTCTGAGGTGCACTACTGAAGATGTGTCTTAAAATTCTCCCACAGACTACTTTGCTATCAGAGAACTTGTGGGCCTAGGACTTCCTGAGGCAATATACTGCCATCATTAGCCTAATTACAATATCAAAGCTTAATCTAAAGCCTACCTTAAAAACCAGTCCTTACTAAATTAAACCACATGAAAGGCAATGTAGAACTGTGTAGTTAAAGGTCTTAAAACTTTAACATGCACCTAGAGCTCATGCCTAAACTTAAAGGATGAGTTAAAACATCAGAAACCTGATTGGGGATTTCATAAACATAACCTAGACCTTAAAACTAATTCTTACCCTAACCTAAGAAATGGTCTAACATTTAAATGCAAATAAAACCTTAATTTGTATACTAAACCTAACTACTAAATTAAACCACATGAAAGGCAATGTAGAACTGTGTAGTTAAAGGTCTTAAAACTTTAACATGCACCTAGAGCTCATGCCTAAACTTAAAGGACGAGTTAAAACATCAGAAACCTGATTGGGGATTTCATAAACATAACCTAGACCTTAAAACTAATTCTTACCCTAACCTAAGATATGGGCTAACATTTAAATGCAAATAAAACCTTAATTTGTATACTAAACCTAACTACTAAATTAAACCACATGAAAGGCAATGTAGAACTGTGTAGTTAAAGGTCTTAAAACTTTAACATGCACCTAGAGCTCATGCCTAAACTTAAAGGACGAGTTAAAACATCAGAAACCTGATTGGGGATTTCATAAACATAACCTAGACCTTAAAACTAATTCTTACCCTAACCTAAGATATGGGCTAACATTTAAATGCAAATAAAACCTTAATTTGTATACTAAACCTAACTACTAAATTAAACCACATGAAAGGCGATGTAGAACTGTGTAGTTAAAGGTATTAAAACTTTAACATGCACCTAGAGCTCATGCCTAAACTTAAAGGACGAGTTAAAACATCAGAAACCTGATTGAGGATTTCATAAACATAACCTAGACCTTAAAACTAATTCTTACCCTAACCTTAGAAATGGTCTAACATAGTTAATTCATTGTAATGGGAGGAGCTTTTGAAGCCCATAAAGGCAAATTCCTGAATAGGAGGACCTAAAGTACTGATGGCTTAATGCTTGACGAGCGACGGCCAGTGCATTTCCCTCGGTCTCTCTCCATGCTGGTCATGGTGAGGGCCGTTAAACAATGACATATACCTAACCCAGCCAGAGCCCCCGGACTAAGCACGCTATCAGAGACAAGAGGTTCAGCTCCTCCTCAGGTAAATACACACCCGCTCTGCCCCTTCCTGCTTAGTTGGACCAGGGGGCTGAGTGGGGGAGAGAGACAATGCCAGACATGGCAGGGAGGCTGTCCTGCCAGCCCCGGTGGCGCACCTCTTAGTTCTCTCAATCCTGTGATGCTTCCCATGGACCACTTGGTAGATAGGTTAACAGATGCGAATGTGAGACTAAATTAAACCAAAACCTACATTGAGGGCACTAGAAAGGTGTACTTAAAGGTCATAAAACCTAAACATACACCTAGAATCTAGGCCAACCCTTAAGGGACAATTAAGAACATCAGAAACCCATTGGTGGACTTCTGGAAAGGAAAACAGATGTTAGTGTGAAGATAGTTTAATTAACTACAGTTTAACCTAACTGTAAGTTAAAGACAATACATGACAAATAGGAAAGGACTCCTAGCTATAGCTTAGTCAACGGGAAGGTAAGTATATGAGATATAGTTCATAGGCATACAGATTAGTTAGTCAAAAAAACGAATTTTGTTAGCAGGAATTAGCACGATGTTAGCACGAATTAGCACGATGTTACCATAGTTTTGCCTAAGTGCATGGTTTAGCTGATTAACTTAGCTGGCAGTAGGCATTAGCTAGGCATAAGCACAACTGTAGCTACCCAGATCTTAACTAGCATTTACATTTGATTAGTATCTCGTAATAGCTGAGTCATGCTAGCAACTGCTGGCAGACTCATGAACAGAACTTAACTAACATTTACCTTTAATTAGTATCTAGTAATAGCTGAGTCATGCTAGCAACTGCTGGCAGACTCATAAACAGAATTTAACTAACGTTGACCTTTAATTAGTATCTAGTAATAGCTGAGTCATGCTAGCAACTGCTGGCAGACTCATAAACAGAACTTAACTAACATTTACCTTTAATTAGTATCTAGTAATATCTGAGTCATGCTAGCAACTGCTAGCAGACTCATAAATAGAACTTAACTAGCATCTACATTTTATTAGTATTCATAATAGCTAAATCCTACTTACAACTACTAGCAAAACTCAAAAACAAGTATAGTTTGAATATGTTTAGCACCTCGGAAACCATGCTGGATTTCCTAGAGGTATGCTTACTACTAATTGGACATAGGACACACGCTGAGGACTGCGCAACCTCTGGCGAGGCCGCCTCAGAGGAGGGTGTATAGTGATTAAAGGCCAGAAACATCCTGTGATTCTGAGGTGCACTACTGAAGATGTGTCTTAAAATTCTCCCACAGACTACTTTGCTATCAGAGAACTTGTGGGCCTAGGACTTCCTGAGGCAATATACTGCCATCATTAGCCTAATTACAATATCAAAGCTTAATCTAAAGCCTACCTTAAAAACCAGTCCTTACTAAATTAAACCACATGAAAGGCAATGTAGAACTGTGTAGTTAAAGGTCTTAAAACTTTAACATGCACCTAGAGCTCATGCCTAAACTTAAAGGATGAGTTAAAACATCAGAAACCTGATTGGGGATTTCATAAACATAACCTAGACCTTAAAACTAATTCTTACCCTAACCTAAGAAATGGTCTAACATTTAAATGCAAATAAAACCTTAATTTGTATACTAAACCTAACTACTAAATTAAACCACATGAAAGGCAATGTAGAACTGTGTAGTTAAAGGTCTTAAAACTTTAACATGCACCTAGAGCTCATGCCTAAACTTAAAGGACGAGTTAAAACATCAGAAACCTGATTGGGGATTTCATGAACATAACCTAGACCTTAAAACTAATTCTTACCCTAACCTAAGATATGGGCTAACATTTAAATGCAAATAAAACCTTAATTTGTATACTAAACCTAACTACTAAATTAAACCACATGAAAGGCGATGTAGAACTGTGTAGTTAAAGGTATTAAAACTTTAACATGCACCTAGAGCTCATGCCTAAACTTAAAGGACGAGTTAAAACATCAGAAACCTGATTGAGGATTTCATAAACATAACCTAGACCTTAAAACTAATTCTTACCCTAACCTTAGAAATGGTCTAACATAGTTAATTCATTGTAATGGGAGGAGCTTTTGAAGCCCATGAAGGCAAATTCCTGAATAGGAGGACCTAAAGTACTGATGGCTTAATGCTTGACGAGCGACGGCCAGTGCATTTCCCTCGGTCTCTCTCCATGCTGGTCATGGTGAGGGCCGTTAAACAATGACATATACCTAACCCTAACCCTAACCCTAACCCTAAATTATGGGAGACAGAGATTACTTTCAAAGCTCTACGACCTTCCGTTCGGGAGTTAAAGACTTTGGGAGAGATCGGAGGGGGTCCGATCGGTAGTTTTCATCCCTAACCCTAACCCTAACCCTAACCCTAACCCTTTTCATCCCTAACCCTAACCTAATTTGAGGTCCATGAACACGCCTGAGGTGGTTTCATCTCTCTACGACGTACGGTTCTGGAGATACAGCCAAAACGAACATTAGTTGAAACCAAGTCTGGCGTGTTCAGAGACCTCAAATTATGGGAGACGGAGATTACTTTCAAAGCTCTACGACCTTCCGTTCGGGAGTTAAAGACTTTGGGAGAGATCGGAGGGGGTCCGATCGGTAGTTTTCATCCCTAACCCTAACCCTAACCCTAACCCTAGAATAAAAATGTACCAAAAAAAAGGTACCAATATATTTATAATGGCATGGAACGTGCTCCTGACAACCTTTCACAGAAAATAATAAGAAAAATTGATTCTGACACTTAGAAAAGTTTTCACTAACTCCGGTCCCATTCATTGTATATGGGAACACACATTTTACTCCATATCTCCGGAACAGAAGGTCGTACAGCTTTGAAAGTGTGATCCGCCTCCCCTAATGAGAGGTCACTGAACACGCCCGAGAGGTTTCATCTCTCTACGACGTACGGTTCTGGAGATACAGCAAAAACAAACATTAGTTTAGCTGTATCTCTGGAACAGAAGGTCGTAGAGACTTGAAACCAAGTCTGGCGTGTTCAGAGACCTAAAATTATGGGAGACAGAGATTACTTTCAAAGCTCTACGACCTTCCGTTCGGGAGTTAAAGACTTTGGGAGAGATCGGAGGGGGTCCGATCGGTAGTTTTCATCCCTAACCCTAACCCTAACCCTAACCCTAACCCTAACCCTAACCCTAACCCTAAAATTCTCCCACAGACTACTTTGCTATCAGAGAACTTGTGGGCCTAGGACTTCCTAAGGCAATATACTGCCATCATTAGCCTAATTACAATATCAAAGCTTAATCTAAAGCCTACCTTAAAAACCGGTTCTTACTAAATTAAACCACATGAAAGGCAATGTAGAACTGTGTAGTTAAAGGTCTTAAAACTTTAACATGCACCTAGAGCTCATGCCTAAACTTAAAGGACGAGTTAAACATCTTATCATATATTACATGTATCTAAAAATTAAACCACATTAAGGGCAATGTAGAAATGTGTAGTTAAAGGTCTTAAAACCTTAACATGCACCTACAAACTCATGCCTAACCTTAAAGGACAAATTAAAACATCAGAAACCCAATTGGGGATTTTATAAACATAACCTAGACCTTAAAACTCATTCTTACCCTAACCTAAGAGATGGGGTAACATTTGAATGTAAATTAAACCTTAAACTTAATCTGTATACTAAACCTAACTACTAAATTAAACCACATGAAAGGCAAGGTAGAAATGTGTAGTTAAAGGTCTTAAAACTTTAACATGCACCTACAGCTCATGCCTAAACTTAAAGGACGAGTTAAACATCTTATCATATATTACATGTATCTAAAAATTAAACCACATTAAGGGCAATGTAGAAATGTGTAGTTAAAGGTCTTAAAACCTTAACATGCACCTACAAACTCATGCCTAACCTTAAAGGACAAGTTAAACATCAGAAACCCAATTGGGGATTTTATGAACATAACCTAGACCTTAAAACTAATTCTTACCCTAACCTAAGAGATGGGGTAACATTTAAATGTAAATTAAACCTTAAACTTAATTTGTATACTAAACCTAACCTAAGGGTCTCTCTAAAACACATTATATATCTTACTTCAAGCCCCAAATTTAGGGACACATAGAAACTTTAAAACACATTGTTCCCCAGAGGGGGAGGAGCTACTGAAGCCTATAGAGGCAAACCACAGTTCTGAGGGTTCATTGCTTGACAAGCGACGGCCAGTGCACTTCCCTCGGTCTCTCACCATGCTGGTCATGAGGAGAGCCGTTAAACAAAGACATTTACCTAACCCAGCCAGAGCCCCGGACTAAGCACGCCATCAGAAACAAAAGGTTAAGCTCCACTCTAGGTAGATACACACCCACTCTGCCCCTGTCCTACTTTGGGTGGGCCTGGGGGCTGAGTGGGGAAGAGAGACAATGCCAAACCAGGCATGGAGGTTGCCCTGCCAAACCCGGTGGCGCACCTCAAGTCCCTCGACCCTGTGAGGCTTTCTATGGACCACTTAGTGGATAGGAAAACAGATGCCAGTGTGAAGCTAGTTTAATTAACCACAGTTTAACCTAACTGTAAGTTAAAGATAATACAAAACAAATAGAAAAGGACTCCTAGCTATAGCTTAGACAACGGGGAGGTAAGTATATGAGGTATAGTTTATAGGCATACCGATTAGTTAGTCAAAAAAACTGAATTTTGTTAGCACGAATTAGCACGATGTTAGCACGATGTTACCATAAATTTGCTTAAGTGCATGGTTTAGACATTTTGTTAGTATCTCGTAATAGCTGAGTCATGCTAGCAACTGTTATCAGACTCATAAATAGAACTTAACTAGCATTTACATTTGATTAGTATCTCGTAATAGCTGAGTCATGCTAGCAACTGCTGGTAGACTCATAAACAGAACTTAACTAGCATTTACCTTTAATTAGTATCTCGTAATAGCTGAGTCATGCCATGCTAGCAACTGCTAGCAGACTCATAAGCAGAACTTAACTAGTATTTACATTTTATTAGTATCTCGTAATAGCTAAGTCCTGCTTAGAACTACTAGCAAACTCAAAACCAAGTATAGTTTTAATATGATTACCACCTCGGAAACCATGCTGGATTTCCTAGAGGTATGCTTACTACTAATTGGACATAGGACACACGCTGAGGACTGCGCAACCTCTGGCGAGGCCGCCTCAGAGGAGGGTGTATAGTGATTAAAGGCCAGAAACATCCAGTGATTCTGAGGTGCACTACTGAAGATGTGTCTTAAAATTCTCCCACAGACTACTTTGCTATCAGAGAACTTGTGGGCCTAGGACTTCCTAAGGCAATATACTGCCATCATTAGCCTAATTACAATATCAAAGCTTAATCTAAAGCCTACCTTAAAAACCGGTTCTTACTAAATTAAACCACATGAAAGGCAATGTAGAACTGTGTAGTTAAAGGTCTTAAAACTTTAACATGCACCTAGAGCTCATGCCTAAACTTAAAGGACGAGTTAAACATCTTATCATATATTACATGTATCTAAAAATTAAACCACATTAAGGGCAATGTAGAAATGTGTAGTTAAAGGTCTTAAAACCTTAACATGCACCTACAAACTCATGCCTAACCTTAAAGGACAAATTAAAACATCAGAAACCCAATTGGGGATTTTATAAACATAACCTAGACCTTAAAACTCATTCTTACCCTAACCTAAGAGATGGGGTAACATTTGAATGTAAATTAAACCTTAAACTTAATCTGTATACTAAACCTAACTACTAAATTAAACCACATGAAAGGCAAGGTAGAAATGTGTAGTTAAAGGTCTTAAAACTTTAACATGCACCTACAGCTCATGCCTAAACTTAAAGGACGAGTTAAACATCTTATCATATATTACATGTATCTAAAAATTAAACCACATTAAGGGCAATGTAGAAATGTGTAGTTAAAGGTCTTAAAACCTTAACATGCACCTACAAACTCATGCCTAACCTTAAAGGACAAGTTAAACATCAGAAACCCAATTGGGGATTTTATAAACATAACCTAGACCTTAAAACTAATTCTTACCCTAACCTAAGAGATGGGGTAACATTTAAATGTAAATTAAACCTTAAACTTAATTTGTATACTAAACCTAACCTAAGGGTCTCTCTAAAACACATTATATATCTTACTTCAAGCCCCAAATTTAGGGACACATAGAAACTTTAAAACACATTGTTCCCCAGAGGGGGAGGAGCTACTGAAGCCTATAGAGGCAAACCACAGTTCTGAAGGTTCATTGCTTGACAAGCGACGGCCAGTGCACTTCCCTCGGTCTCTCACCATGCTGGTCATGAGGAGAGCCGTTAAACAAAGACATTTACCTAACCCAGCCAGAGCCCCGGACTAAGCACGCCATCAGAAACAAAAGGTTAAGCTCCACTCTAGGTAGATACACACCCACTCTGCCCCTGTCCTACTTTGGGTGGGCCTGGGGGCTGAGTGGGGAAGAGAGACAATGCCAAACCAGGCATGGAGGTTGCCCTGCCAAACCCGGTGGCGCACCTCAAGTCCCTCGACCCTGTGAGGCTTTCTATGGACCACTTAGTGGATAGGAAAACAGATGCCAGTGTGAAGCTAGTTTAATTAACCACAGTTTAACCTAACTGTAAGTTAAAGATAATACAAAACAAATAGAAAAGGACTCCTAGCTATAGCTTAGACAACGGGGAGGTAAGTATATGAGGTATAGTTTATAGGCATACCGATTAGTTAGTCAAAAAACTGAATTTTGTTAGCACGAATTAGCACGATGTTAGCACGATGTTACCATAAATTTGCTTAAGTGCATGGTTTAGACATTTTGTTAGTATCTCGTAATAGCTGAGTCATGCTAGCAACTGTTATCAGACTCATAAATAGAACTTAACTAGCATTTACATTTGATTAGTATCTCGTAATAGCTGAGTCATGCTAGCAACTGCTGGTAGACTCATAAACAGAACTTAACTAGCATTTACCTTTAATTAGTATCTCGTAATAGCTGAGTCATGCCATGCTAGCAACTGCTAGCAGACTCATAAGCAGAACTTAACTAGTATTTACATTTTATTAGTATCTCGTAATAGCTAAGTCCTGCTTAGAACTACTAGCAAACTCAAAACCAAGTATAGTTTTAATATGATTACCACCTCGGAAACCATGCTGGATTTCCTAGAGGTATGCTTACTACTAATTGGACATAGGACACACGCTGAGGACTGCGCAACCTCTGGCGAGGCCGCCTCAGAGGAGGGTGTATAGTGATTAAAGGCCAGAAACATCCAGTGATTCTGAGGTGCACTACTGAAGATGTGTCTTAAAATTCTCCCACAGACTACTTTGCTATCAGAGAACTTGTGGGCCTAGGACTTCCTAAGGCAATATACTGCCATCATTAGCCTAATTACAATATCAAAGCTTAATCTAAAGCCTACCTTAAAAACCGGTTCTTACTAAATTAAACCACATGAAAGGCAATGTAGAACTGTGTAGTTAAAGGTCTTAAAACTTTAACATGCACCTAGAGCTCATGCCTAAACTTAAAGGACGAGTTAAACATCTTATCATATATTACATGTATCTAAAAATTAAACCACATTAAGGGCAATGTAGAAATGTGTAGTTAAAGGTCTTAAAACCTTAACATGCACCTACAAACTCATGCCTAACCTTAAAGGACAAATTAAAACATCAGAAACCCAATTGGGGATTTTATAAACATAACCTAGACCTTAAAACTCATTCTTACCCTAACCTAAGAGATGGGGTAACATTTGAATGTAAATTAAACCTTAAACTTAATCTGTATACTAAACCTAACTACTAAATTAAACCACATGAAAGGCAAGGTAGAAATGTGTAGTTAAAGGTCTTAAAACTTTAACATGCACCTACAGCTCATGCCTAAACTTAAAGGACGAGTTAAACATCTTATCATATATTACATGTATCTAAAAATTAAACCACATTAAGGGCAATGTAGAAATGTGTAGTTAAAGGTCTTAAAACCTTAACATGCACCTACAAACTCATGCCTAACCTTAAAGGACAAGTTAAACATCAGAAACCCAATTGGGGATTTTATGAACATAACCTAGACCTTAAAACTAATTCTTACCCTAACCTAAGAGATGGGGTAACATTTAAATGTAAATTAAACCTTAAACTTAATTTGTATACTAAACCTAACCTAAGGGTCTCTCTAAAACACATTATATATCTTACTTCAAGCCCCAAATTTAGGGACACATAGAAACTTTAAAACACATTGTTCCCCAGAGGGGGAGGAGCTACTGAAGCCTATAGAGGCAAACCACAGTTCTGAGGGTTCATTGCTTGACAAGCGACGGCCAGTGCACTTCCCTCGGTCTCTCACCATGCTGGTCATGAGGAGAGCCGTTAAACAAAGACATTTACCTAACCCAGCCAGAGCCCCGGACTAAGCACGCCATCAGAAACAAAAGGTTAAGCTCCACTCTAGGTAGATACACACCCACTCTGCCCCTGTCCTACTTTGGGTGGGCCTGGGGGCTGAGTGGGGAAGAGAGACAATGCCAAACCAGGCATGGAGGTTGCCCTGCCAAACCCGGTGGCGCACCTCAAGTCCCTCGACCCTGTGAGGCTTTCTATGGACCACTTAGTGGATAGGAAAACAGATGCCAGTGTGAAGCTAGTTTAATTAACCACAGTTTAACCTAACTGTAAGTTAAAGATAATACAAAACAAATAGAAAAGGACTCCTAGCTATAGCTTAGACAACGGGGAGGTAAGTATATGAGGTATAGTTTATAGGCATACCGATTAGTTAGTCAAAAAACTGAATTTTGTTAGCACGAATTAGCACGATGTTAGCACGATGTTACCATAAATTTGCTTAAGTGCATGGTTTAGACATTTTGTTAGTATCTCGTAATAGCTGAGTCATGCTAGCAACTGTTATCAGACTCATAAATAGAACTTAACTAGCATTTACATTTGATTAGTATCTCGTAATAGCTGAGTCATGCTAGCAACTGCTGGTAGACTCATAAACAGAACTTAACTAGCATTTACCTTTAATTAGTATCTCGTAATAGCTGAGTCATGCCATGCTAGCAACTGCTAGCAGACTCATAAGTAGAACTTAACTAGTATTTACATTTTATTAGTATCTCGTAATAGCTAAGTCCTGCTTAGAACTACTAGCAAACTCAAAACCAAGTATAGTTTTAATATGATTACCACCTCGGAAACCATGCTGGATTTCCTAGAGGTATGCCTACTACTAATTGGACATAGGACACACGCTGAGGACTGCGCAACCTCTGGCGAGGCCGCCTCAGAGGAGGGTGTATAGTGATTAAAGGCCAGAAACATCCAGTGATTCTGAGGTGCACTACTGAAGATGTGTCTTAAAATTCTCCCACAGACTACTTTGCTATCAGAGAACTTGTGGGCCTAGGACTTCCTAAGGCAATATACTGCCATCATTAGCCTAATTACAATATCAAAGCTTAATCTAAAGCCTACCTTAAAAACCGGTTCTTACTAAATTAAACCACATGAAAGGCAATGTAGAACTGTGTAGTTAAAGGTCTTAAAACTTTAACATGCACCTAGAGCTCATGCCTAAACTTAAAGGACGAGTTAAACATCTTATCATATATTACATGTATCTAAAAATTAAACCACATTAAGGGCAATGTAGAAATGTGTAGTTAAAGGTCTTAAAACCTTAACATGCACCTACAAACTCATGCCTAACCTTAAAGGACAAATTAAAACATCAGAAACCCAATTGGGGATTTTATAAACATAACCTAGACCTTAAAACTCATTCTTACCCTAACCTAAGAGATGGGGTAACATTTGAATGTAAATTAAACCTTAAACTTAATCTGTATACTAAACCTAACTACTAAATTAAACCACATGAAAGGCAAGGTAGAAATGTGTAGTTAAAGGTCTTAAAACTTTAACATGCACCTACAGCTCATGCCTAAACTTAAAGGACGAGTTAAACATCTTATCATATATTACATGTATCTAAAAATTAAACCACATTAAGGGCAATGTAGAAATGTGTAGTTAAAGGTCTTAAAACCTTAACATGCACCTACAAACTCATGCCTAACCTTAAAGGACAAGTTAAACATCAGAAACCCAATTGGGGATTTTATGAACATAACCTAGACCTTAAAACTAATTCTTACCCTAACCTAAGAGATGGGGTAACATTTAAATGTAAATTAAACCTTAAACTTAATTTGTATACTAAACCTAACCTAAGGGTCTCTCTAAAACACATTATATATCTTACTTCAAGCCCCAAATTTAGGGACACATAGAAACTTTAAAACACATTGTTCCCCAGAGGGGGAGGAGCTACTGAAGCCTATAGAGGCAAACCACAGTTCTGAGGGTTCATTGCTTGACAAGCGACGGCCAGTGCACTTCCCTCGGTCTCTCACCATGCTGGTCATGAGGAGAGCCGTTAAACAAAGACATTTACCTAACCCAGCCAGAGCCCCGGACTAAGCACGCCATCAGAAACAAAAGGTTAAGCTCCACTCTAGGTAGATACACACCCACTCTGCCCCTGTCCTACTTTGGGTGGGCCTGGGGGCTGAGTGGGGAAGAGAGACAATGCCAAACCAGGCATGGAGGTTGCCCTGCCAAACCCGGTGGCGCACCTCAAGTCCCTCGACCCTGTGAGGCTTTCTATGGACCACTTAGTGGATAGGAAAACAGATGCCAGTGTGAAGCTAGTTTAATTAACCACAGTTTAACCTAACTGTAAGTTAAAGATAATACAAAACAAATAGAAAAGGACTCCTAGCTATAGCTTAGACAACGGGGAGGTAAGTATATGAGGTATAGTTTATAGGCATACCGATTAGTTAGTCAAAAAACTGAATTTTGTTAGCACGAATTAGCACGATGTTAGCACGATGTTACCATAAATTTGCTTAAGTGCATGGTTTAGACATTTTGTTAGTATCTCGTAATAGCTGAGTCATGCTAGCAACTGTTATCAGACTCATAAATAGAACTTAACTAGCATTTACATTTGATTAGTATCTCGTAATAGCTGAGTCATGCTAGCAACTGCTGGTAGACTCATAAACAGAACTTAACTAGCATTTACCTTTAATTAGTATCTCGTAATAGCTGAGTCATGCCATGCTAGCAACTGCTAGCAGACTCATAAGTAGAACTTAACTAGTATTTACATTTTATTAGTATCTCGTAATAGCTAAGTCCTGCTTAGAACTACTAGCAAACTCAAAACCAAGTATAGTTTTAATATGATTACCACCTCGGAAACCATGCTGGATTTCCTAGAGGTATGCCTACTACTAATTGGACATAGGACACACGCTGAGGACTGCGCAACCTCTGGCGAGGCCGCCTCAGAGGAGGGTGTATAGTGATTAAAGGCCAGAAACATCCAGTGATTCTGAGGTGCACTACTGAAGATGTGTCTTAAAATTCTCCCACAGACTACTTTGCTATCAGAGAACTTGTGGGCCTAGGACTTCCTAAGGCAATATACTGCCATCATTAGCCTAATTACAATATCAAAGCTTAATCTAAAGCCTACCTTAAAAACCGGTTCTTACTAAATTAAACCACATGAAAGGCAATGTAGAACTGTGTAGTTAAAGGTCTTAAAACTTTAACATGCACCTAGAGCTCATGCCTAAACTTAAAGGACGAGTTTAAACATCTTATCATATATTACATGTATCTAAAAATTAAACCACATTAAGGGCAATGTAGAAATGTGTAGTTAAAGGTCTTAAAACCTTAACATGCACCTACAAACTCATGCCTAACCTTAAAGGACAAATTAAAACATCAGAAACCCAATTGGGGATTTTATAAACATAACCTAGACCTTAAAACTCATTCTTACCCTAACCTAAGAGATGGGGTAACATTTGAATGTAAATTAAACCTTAAACTTAATCTGTATACTAAACCTAACTACTAAATTAAACCACATGAAAGGCAAGGTAGAAATGTGTAGTTAAAGGTCTTAAAACTTTAACATGCACCTACAGCTCATGCCTAAACTTAAAGGACGAGTTAAACATCTTATCATATATTACATGTATCTAAAAATTAAACCACATTAAGGGCAATGTAGAAATGTGTAGTTAAAGGTCTTAAAACCTTAACATGCACCTACAAACTCATGCCTAACCTTAAAGGACAAGTTAAACATCAGAAACCCAATTGGGGATTTTATGAACATAACCTAGACCTTAAAACTAATTCTTACCCTAACCTAAGAGATGGGGTAACATTTAAATGTAAATTAAACCTTAAACTTAATTTGTATACTAAACCTAACCTAAGGGTCTCTCTAAAACACATTATATATCTTACTTCAAGCCCCAAATTAGGGACACATAGAAACTTTAAAACACATTGTTCCCCAGAGGGGGAGGAGCTACTGAAGCCTATAGAGGCAAACCACAGTTCTGAGGGTTCATTGCTTGACAAGCGACGGCCAGTGCACTTCCCTCGGTCTCTCACCATGCTGGTCATGAGGAGAGCCGTTAAACAAAGACATTTACCTAACCCAGCCAGAGCCCCGGACTAAGCACGCCATCAGAAACAAAAGGTTAAGCTCCACTCTAGGTAGATACACACCCACTCTGCCCCTGTCCTACTTTGGGTGGGCCTGGGGGCTGAGTGGGGAAGAGAGACAATGCCAAACCAGGCATGGAGGTTGCCCTGCCAAACCCGGTGGCGCACCTCAAGTCCCTCGACCCTGTGAGGCTTTCTATGGACCACTTAGTGGATAGGAAAACAGATGCCAGTGTGAAGCTAGTTTAATTAACCACAGTTTAACCTAACTGTAAGTTAAAGATAATACAAAACAAATAGAAAAGGACTCCTAGCTATAGCTTAGACAACGGGGAGGTAAGTATATGAGTATAGTTTATAGGCATGCCGATTAGTTAGTCAAAAAACTGAATTTTGTTAGCACGAATTAGCACGATGTTAGCACGATGTTACCATAAATTTGCTTAAGTGCATGGTTTAGACATTTTGTTAGTATCTCGTAATAGCTGAGTCATGCTAGCAACTGTTATCAGACTCATAAATAGAACTTAACTAGCATTTACATTTGATTAGTATCTCGTAATAGCTGAGTCATGCTAGCAACTGCTGGTAGACTCATAAACAGAACTTAACTAGCATTTACCTTTAATTAGTATCTCGTAATAGCTGTGTCATGCCATGCTAGCAACTGCTAGCAGACTCATAAGCAGAACTTAACTAGTATTTACATTTTATTAGTATCTCGTAATAGCTAAGTCCTGCTTAGAACTACTAGCAAACTCAAAACCAAGTATAGTTTTAATATGATTACCACCTCGGAAACCATGCTGGATTTCCTAGAGGTATGCTACTACTAATTGGACATAGGACACACGCTGAGGACTGCGCAACCTCTGGCGAGGCCGCCTCAGAGGAGGGTGTATAGTGATTAAAGGCCAGAAACATCCTGTGATTCTGAGGTGCACTACTGAAGATGTGTCTTAAAATTCTCCCACAGACTACTTTGCTATCAGAGAACTTGTGGGCCTAGGACTTCCTAAGGCAATATACTGCCATCATTAGCCTAATTACAATATCAAAGCTTAATCTAAAGCCTACCTTAAAAACCGGTTCTTACTAAATTAAACCACATGAAAGGCAATGTAGAACTGTGTAGTTAAAGGTCTTAAAACTTTAACATGCACCTAGAGCTCATGCCTAAACTTAAAGGACGAGTTAAACATCTTATCATATATTACATGTATCTAAAAATTAAACCACATTAAAGGGCAATGTAGAAATGTGTAGTTAAAGGTCTTAAAACCTTAACATGCACCTACAAACTCATGCCTAACCTTAAAGGACAAGTTAAACATCAGAAACCCAATTGGGGATTTTATAAACATAACCTAGACCTTAAAACTAATTCTTACCCTAACCTAAGAGATGGGGTAACATTTAAATGTAAATTAAACCTTAAACTCAATTTGTATACTAAACCTAACCTAAGGGTCTCTCTAAAACACATTATATATCTTACTTCAAGCCCCAAATTTAGGGACACATAGAAACTTTAAAACACATTGTTCCCCAGAGGGGGAGGAGCTACTGAAGCCTATAGAGGCAAACCACAGTTCTGAAGGTTCATTGCTTGACAAGCGACGGCCAGTGCACTTCCCTCGGTCTCTCACCATGCTGGTCATGAGGAGAGCCGTTAACAAAGACATTTACCTAACCCAGCCAGAGCCCCGACTAAGCACGCCATCAGAAACAAAAGGTTAAGCTCCACTCTAGGTAGATACACACCCACTCTGCCCCTGTCCTACTTTGGGTGGGCCTGGGGGCTGAGTGGGGAAGAGAGACAATGCCAAACCAGGCATGGAGGTTGCCCTGCCAAACCCGGTGGCGCACCTCAAGTCCCTCGACCCTGTGAGGCTTTCTATGGACCACTTAGTGGATAGGAAAACAGATGCCAGTGTGAAGCTAGTTTAATTAACCACAGTTTAACCTAACTGTAAGTTAAAGATAATACAAAACAAATAGAAAAGGACTCCTAGCTATAGCTTAGACAACGGGGAGGTAAGTATATGAGGTATAGTTTATAGGCATACCGATTAGTTAGTCAAAAAACTGAATTTTGTTAGCACGAATTAGCACGATGTTAGCACGATGTTACCATAAATTTGCTTAAGTGCATGGTTTAGACATTTTGTTAGTATCTCGTAATAGCTGAGTCATGCTAGCAACTGTTATCAGACTCATAAATAGAACTTAACTAGCATTTACATTTGATTAGTATCTCGTAATAGCTGAGTCATGCTAGCAACTGCTGGTAGACTCATAAACAGAACTTAACTAGCATTTACCTTTAATTAGTATCTCGTAATAGCTGTGTCATGCCATGCTAGCAACTGCTAGCAGACTCATAAGCAGAACTTAACTAGTATTTACATTTTATTAGTATCTCGTAATAGCTAAGTCCTGCTTAGAACTACTAGCAAACTCAAAACCAAGTATAGTTTTAATATGATTACCACCTCGGAAACCATGCTGGATTTCCTAGAGGTATGCTTACTACTAATTGGACATAGGACACACGCTGAGGACTGCGCAACCTCTGGCGAGGCCGCCTCAGAGGAGGGTGTATAGTGATTAAAGGCCAGAAACATCCTGTGATTCTGAGGTGCACTACTGAAGATGTGTCTTAAAATTCTCCCACAGACTACTTTGCTATCAGAGAACTTGTGGGCCTAGGACTTCCTAAGGCAATATACTGCCATCATTAGCCTAATTACAATATCAAAGCTTAATCTAAAGCCTACCTTAAAAACCGGTTCTTACTAAATTAAACCACATGAAAGGCAATGTAGAACTGTGTAGTTAAAGGTCTTAAAACTTTAACATGCACCTAGAACTCATGCCTAAACTTAAAGGACGAGTTAAACATCTTATCATATATTACATGTATCTAAAAATTAAACCACATTAAAGGGCAATGTAGAAATGTGTAGTTAAAGGTCTTAAAACCTTAACATGCACCTACAAACTCATGCCTAACCTTAAATGACAAATTAAAACATCAGAAACCCAATTGGGGATTTTATAAACATAACCTAGACCTTAAAACTAATTCTTACCCTAACCTAAGAGATGGGGTAACATTTGAATGTAAATTAAACCTTAAACTTAATCTGTATACTAAACCTAACTACTAAATTAAACCACATGAAAGGCAAGGTAGAAATGTGTAGTTAAAGGTCTTAAAACTTTAACATGCACCTACAACTCATGCCTAAACTTAAAGGACGAGTTAAACATCTTATCATATATTACATGTATCTAAAAATTAAACCACATTAAGGGCAATGTAGAAATGTGTAGTTAAAGGTCTTAAAACCTTAACATGCACCTACAAACTCATGCCTAACCTTAAAGGACAAGTTAAACATCAGAAACCCAATCAGGGATTTTATAAACATAACCTAGACCTTAAAACTAATTCTTACCCTAACCTAAGAGATGGGGTAACATTTAAATGTAAATTAAACCTTAAACTTAATTTATATACTAAACCTAACCTAAGGGTTTCTCTAAAACACATTATATATCTTACTTCAAGCCCCAAATTTAGGGACTCATAGAAACTTTAAAACACATTGTTCCCCAGAGGGGGAGGAGCTACTGAAGCCTATAGAGGCAAACCACAGTTCTGAAGGTTCATTGCTTGACAAGCGACGGCCAGTGCACTTCCCTCGGTCTCTCACCATGCCTGGTCATGAGGAGAGCCGTTAAACAAAGACATTTACCTAACCCAGCCAGAGCCCCGGACTAAGCACGCCATCAGAAACAAAAGGTTAAGCTCCACTCTAGGTAGATACACACCCCACTCTGCCCCTGTCCTACTTTGGGTGGGCCTGGGGGCTGAGTGGGGAAGAGAGACAATGCCAAACCAGGCATGGAGGTTGCCCTGCCAAACCCGGTGGCGCACCTCAAGTCCCTCGACCCTGTGAGGCTTTCTATGGACCACTTAGTGGATAGGAAAACAGATGCCAGTGTGAAGCTAGTTTAATTAACCACAGTTTAACCTAACTGTAAGTTAAAGATAATACAAAACAAATAGAAAAGGACTCCTAGCTATAGCTTAGACAACGGGGAGGTAAGTATATGAGTTATAGTTTATAGGCATGCCGATTAGTTAGTCAAAAAACTGAATTTTGTTAGCACGAATTAGCACGATGTTAGCACGATGTTACCATAAATTTGCTTAAGTGCATGGTTTAGACATTTTGTTAGTATCTCGTAATAGCTGAGTCATGCTAGCAACTGTTATCAGACTCATAAATAGAACTTAACTAGCATTTACATTTGATTAGTATCTCGTAATAGCTGAGTCATGCTAGCAACTGCTGGTAGACTCATAAACAGAACTTAACTAGCATTTACCTTTAATTAGTATCTCGTAATAGCTGTGTCATGCCATGCTAGCAACTGCTAGCAGACTCATAAGCAGAACTTAACTAGTATTTACATTTTATTAGTATCTCGTAATAGCTAAGTCCTGCTTAGAACTACTAGCAAACTCAAAACCAAGTATAGTTTTAATATGATTACCACCTCGGAAACCATGCTGGATTTCCTAGAGGTATGCTTACTACTAATTGGACATAGGACACACGCTGAGGACTGCGCAACCTCTGGCGAGGCCGCCTCAGAGGAGGGTGTATAGTGATTAAAGGCCAGAAACATCCTGTGATTCTGAGGTGCACTACTGAAGATGTGTCTTAAAATTCTCCCACAGACTACTTTGCTATCAGAGAACTTGTGGGCCTAGGACTTCCTAAGGCAATATACTGCCATCATTAGCCTAATTACAATATCAAAGCTTAATCTAAAGCCTACCTTAAAAACCGGTTCTTACTAAATTAAACCACATGAAAGGCAATGTAGAACTGTGTAGTTAAAGATCTTAAAACTTTAACATGCACCTAGAACTCATGCCTAAACTTAAAGGACGAGTTAAACATCTTATCATATATTACATGTATCTAAAAATTAAACCACATTAAAGGCAATGTAGAAATGTGTAGTTAAAGGTCTTAAAACCTTAACATGCACCTACAAACTCATGCCTAACCTTAAATGACAAATTAAAACATCAGAAACCCAATTGGGGATTTTATAAACATAACCTAGACCTTAAAACTAATTCTTACCCTAACCTAAGAGATGGGGTAACATTTGAATGTAAATTAAACCTTAAACTTAATCTGTATACTAAACCTAACTACTAAATTAAACCACATGAAAGGCAAGGTAGAAATGTGTAGTTAAAGGTCTTAAAACTTTAACATGCACCTACAACTCATGCCTAAACTTAAAGGACGAGTTAAACATCTTATCATATATTACATGTATCTAAAAATTAAACCACATTAAGGGCAATGTAGAAATGTGTAGTTAAAGGTCTTAAAACCTTAACATGCACCTACAAACTCATGCCTAACCTTAAAGGACAAGTTAAACATCAGAAACCCAATCAGGGATTTTATAAACATAACCTAGACCTTAAAACTAATTCTTACCCTAACCTAAGAGATGGGGTAACATTTAAATGTAAATTAAACCTTAAACTTAATTTATATACTAAACCTAACCTAAGGGTTTCTCTAAAACACATTATATATCTTACTTCAAGCCCCAAATTTAGGGACTCATAGAAACTTTAAAACACATTGTTCCCCAGAGGGGGAGGAGCTACTGAAGCCTATAGAGGCAAACCACAGTTCTGAAGGTTCATTGCTTGACAAGCGACGGCCAGTGCACTTCCCTCGGTCTCTCACCATGCTGGTCATGAGGAGAGCCGTTAAACAAAGACATTTACCTAACCCAGCCAGAGCCCCGGACTAAGCACGCCATCAGAAACAAAAGGTTAAGCTCCACTCTAGGTAGATACACACCCACTCTGCCCCTGTCCTACTTTGGGTGGGCCTGGGGGCTGAGTGGGGAAGAGAGACAATGCCAAACCAGGCATGGAGGTTGCCCTGCCAAACCCGGTGGCGCACCTCAAGTCCCTCGACCCTGTGAGGCTTTCTATGGACCACTTAGTGGATAGGAAAACAGATGCCAGTGTGAAGCTAGTTTAATTAACCACAGTTTAACCTAACTGTAAGTTAAAGATAATACAAAACAAATAGAAAAGGACTCCTAGCTATAGCTTAGACAACGGGGAGGTAAGTATATGAGTTATAGTTTATAGGCATGCCGATTAGTTAGTCAAAAAACTGAATTTTGTTAGCACGAATTAGCACGATGTTAGCACGATGTTACCATAAATTTGCTTAAGTGCATGGTTTAGACATTTTGTTAGTATCTCGTAATAGCTGAGTCATGCTAGCAACTGTTATCAGACTCATAAATAGAACTTAACTAGCATTTACATTTGATTAGTATCTCGTAATAGCTGAGTCATGCTAGCAACTGCTGGTAGACTCATAAACAGAACTTAACTAGCATTTACCTTTAATTAGTATCTCGTAATAGCTGTGTCATGCCATGCTAGCAACTGCTAGCAGACTCATAAGCAGAACTTAACTAGTATTTACATTTTATTAGTATCTCGTAATAGCTAAGTCCTGCTTAGAACTACTAGCAAACTCAAAACCAAGTATAGTTTTAATATGATTACCACCTCGGAAACCATGCTGGATTTCCTAGAGGTATGCTTACTACTAATTGGACATAGGACACACGCTGAGGACTGCGCAACCTCTGGCGAGGCCGCCTCAGAGGAGGGTGTATAGTGATTAAAGGCCAGAAACATCCTGTGATTCTGAGGTGCACTACTGAAGATGTGTCTTAAAATTCTCCCACAGACTACTTTGCTATCAGAGAACTTGTGGGCCTAGGACTTCCTAAGGCAATATACTGCCATCATTAGCCTAATTACAATATCAAAGCTTAATCTAAAGCCTACCTTAAAAACCGGTTCTTACTAAATTAAACCACATGAAAGGCAATGTAGAACTGTGTAGTTAAAGATCTTAAAACTTTAACATGCACCTAGAACTCATGCCTAAACTTAAAGGACGAGTTAAACATCTTATCATATATTACATGTATCTAAAAATTAAACCACATTAAAGGCAATGTAGAAATGTGTAGTTAAAGGTCTTAAAACCTTAACATGCACCTACAAACTCATGCCTAACCTTAAATGACAAATTAAAACATCAGAAACCCAATTGGGGATTTTATAAACATAACCTAGACCTTAAAACTAATTCTTACCCTAACCTAAGAGATGGGGTAACATTTGAATGTAAATTAAACCTTAAACTTAATCTGTATACTAAACCTAACTACTAAATTAAACCACATGAAAGGCAAGGTAGAAATGTGTAGTTAAAGGTCTTAAAACTTTAACATGCACCTACAACTCATGCCTAAACTTAAAGGACGAGTTAAACATCTTATCATATATTACATGTATCTAAAAATTAAACCACATTAAGGGCAATGTAGAAATGTGTAGTTAAAGGTCTTAAAACCTTAACATGCACCTACAAACTCATGCCTAACCTTAAAGGACAAGTTAAACATCAGAAACCCAATCAGGGATTTTATAAACATAACCTAGACCTTAAAACTAATTCTTACCCTAACCTAAGAGATGGGGTAACATTTAAATGTAAATTAAACCTTAAACTTAATTTATATACTAAACCTAACCTAAGGGTTTCTCTAAAACACATTATATATCTTACTTCAAGCCCCAAATTTAGGGACTCATAGAAACTTTAAAACACATTGTTCCCCAGAGGGGGAGGAGCTACTGAAGCCTATAGAGGCAAACCACAGTTCTGAAGGTTCATTGCTTGACAAGCGACGGCCAGTGCACTTCCCTCGGTCTCTCACCATGCTGGTCATGAGGAGAGCCGTTAAACAAAGACATTTACCTAACCCTAACCCTAACCCTAACCCTATTAAAGGCCTGAAACACCCAATGAGCCTGTGGTGAACTACTGATGATGTGTCTTAAAATTTTCCCACAGACTACTTTGCTATCAAAGACCTTGTGGACCTAGGACTTCCTAAGGCAAATTACTGCCATGATAGGCCTAATTATAATATCAAAGCTCACTTTTAAGCCTACTTAAAAACATTTCTAAACCTAACCTCCCTAAACCTTCTGGGACAGAACCTAGACCCGAAAGGCTAATTCTAACCCTAACCCGGGCAATATCTTAAGGCAAGACTGAACCATATTCTTAATTCTAACCCTAACCTAAAGGACCCTTTTACAACAACTTGGATATCTTAGCTTAAGAATTTGTGTAGTGAAAGGTCATAAAACCTGAACATACACCTAAGAACCTAGACCAACTCTTAAGGGATAATTAAGAACATCAGAAAAAACAGACGCTAGTCTGAGACAAACTTAATCAAAGAACCTAATCCCAAGGCTTTACTTGAACTCCAAACATAGTTAATTCATGGTAATGGGAGGAGCTTTTGAAGCCCATGAAGGCAAATTCCTGAATAGGAGGACCTAAAGTACTGATGGCTTAATGCTTGATGAGCGACGGCCAGTGCATTTACCTCGGTCTCTCTTCATGCTAGTCATGGGGAGGGCCGTTGAACAATGACATAAACCTAACCCTAACCCTAACCCTAACCCTAACCCTAGGCTTAATGCTTGACGAGCGACGGCCAGTGCATTTGCCTCGGTCCCTCTCCATGCTAGTCATGGTGAGGGCCGTTAAACAAAGACATATACCTAACCCTAACCCTAACCCTAACCCTAACCCTTACTCCCCGGTTTTGCCTCACTAGCAGTCAAGCATCTTATACCCACTCCTAACCCTAACCCTAACCTAACCTTAGACCCTAACTTAACCAACATTCTAACCCTCATTTTACATATAAACCTAACTTACATCCTGAAACAATCCTAAACCTAACCCTTTTCCTAAACCTAACCTAAATCTAACCCACATTCTAAACCTAACCCTAGACCCTAACTTAACCCACACCCAACCCTCATTATACATATAAACCTAACTTACATCCTAAAACAATCCTAAACCTAACCCCTTTTCCTAAATCTAACCTACAACCTGAATATAACCAACATCCTAAACCTAACCCTGGACCCTATCTTAAACCCACATCCTAACCCTCATCACACGTTTAAACCTAACCTACATCCGGAAACAATCCTAAACCCATACACATTGCCTTTTACACCCTAATCCACAGAAAAAAATCTCCAACGTCTCATAGAGGACCAGTAGGGCTATTCACATACCAAATCATATCATGTTTACCCTTACAGACTCTTTACAATTAGCCTTCAAACATTTGACGACTAGGGGGCGCTAGACCTTCGAAAATAGACTAAAACCATCTTTTACATAACACTTAATATTTACCCATCATTTTTAATGCTCTAAACCACTTAGTTACCTATATTTATTTTCCTACCACAAGGGGACGCTCTCTACCTTTGAAACTCCAACACTTTATAGAGGACCAGTAGGGCCACACACGCACCAATTCCCAAACTTCTAGCTCTTACAGATTCTTTACAATTAGCCTTCAAACATTTCACCACTAGGGGGCGTTAGACCTTAGCAAATAGACTAAAACCATCTTCTACATGACACTTAATAATTCTCCATTATTTTTAATGCTGTAAACCACTTAGTTTCCTATATTTATTTTCCTACCACAAGGGGGCGCTCTCCACCTAAAAACCTATGACATACTATAGAGGGCCACAGGGGACACTTACACACCAAGTCCCATAATTTTATCCCTTACAGACTCTTCAGAATTTACCCTCAAACATTTGACCACTAGGGCGCGTTAGACCTTCGAAAATAGACTAAAACCACTCCCTAGGGGACACTTAATAAATCCCCACTGGCCCCAACATTCTAAACCACCCAGACACCTTTTAAAAGCTTTAAACTCTCCCCTCATAGTAACCAGGAAATGAATGCATACAAAAATGCCATGTGTTGTAGTTTCTGTCCAAATGCATACAAGAGTGTGTCTACTACCGAACACTTTACGAAGTACACTGCAATACAGTGCACTGACATACAGTGCACTGACATCTGTAGTGCACTCATCGCTGATAAGTGCTGTATCAAATGGAACACTTACGTTAACCACTTGGCGGAAGTGACGGACGCACGTTGTATACGGGGACTTTTATTTTGACAAGTTAATGAATAAGGGAATAAAACAAATCTGTTCACGGCACCCGCGAAATTAAGGCGGGAGTGACGTACGCAAATCTGCTCGCGATACCCGCGAAACTAAAACTGACAAAATGAATGCACTGCTTGCCCTCTTTTTGTCCCTTGTTTACCCCTTTCTCCTCCCCATGTGGAAACTGCGATACCTCCACACCCACGGCAGGAACCTCCGCCTTCTGGCTGCACTCGAGATGGTATGTAAATTTAATTGTGATTTTGCCTTACCTTCACAGCATAGCTTCATGTAGTAGTTGCAATTAAATTCTCCTAGCTAGGTATGCTACATTCTCAATTATCTTTGTCAGAAGTAGCCTTCTTCTTTGCAATCCACATACACGCCATATGGAAATAAAACATGACAAATCTGTATATGTTTGTCCCTAGATTCCAATTAGTTTTAAGAATTATCCACTGAAATGATAGGCATCATCTGCTTGAATTCACACAGTAATAGGCCTACTTTGACTGACTGTACTTTTATACACATCTCTGTTGTAGTTAAGTTTACCCTGATACAGGAATCATTTTAGCAATTGAACACACAGGCATATTAATTATTGTTACAAACAAGCATCAATTCTAATATAAATCAGAAACACAATAAAAGACTACAAAACCTCAATGACAATATTTTATTGATAAAATTACTTACATATTAATATAATCTTCCCTTCCCCTCCCCACACACTCTACAGCAGCCACCCAGTCCCAGGCGGCGCTGCCGTATCAATGTTGCAATGCCACTGCTGGCATTGTATTTTGATGGCCACAGTGACATGAGGGTGGACTTCAGGCTCACCCGAGAGTCATTTAACGCCCTCATGGCTGTGCTGGGCACTGATTGTGACCATGGTTGGGGCCCTGAGATCTCCTGTCTTGTTTTTATTTTTTGGCTTGCCAGCGCCACCTCCTATCGGGTGGTGGCCAGGGCCTTCGACATGCCCCGGGCCACCGTTCACCGGCTGGTGCACAGGATGAGTGGGCAGATCGCTGCGCTCCTGTACACCGTTGTCCGCCACCCTACAGGAGAGGAACTCCCACGCCTAGGTGCCCGCTTTGCCCGTCTAGCTGGGTCAGCAGCCTTCAGCAGAGTGGTGGGGGCTATTGATGGCTGCCACATCCGAGTAAAGCCCCCAGCGGAGGATGCTGCCTGTTATTTCAACAGGAAGCTTTTCACTCCATCCAGCTGCAGGCCATCTGTGATGATAAGTGCAAATTTATAGATGTGTGTGTGGGCTACCCAGGCTCAGTGCATGATGCCAGGGTCCTAAAAAACAGCCCCATCTACTATGAGCAGTCATACCCTCCACCAGGATACTGTATCCTTGGGGAGGGTGGCTACCCCTGCCTGTCCCAACCCATCTGCCTCATGACCCCCTTCAGGCAGCCTGTCCGCAACCACCTCCAAGCACGCTACAACTGCTGCCTGTCAAAGGCGAGGTGTGTTGTGGAGAGGTCCTTTGGGATACTGAAGACGCGATGGCGGTCCATCTTCTTGAAGGCCCTGGAGGTGGATGTGAGGTTTGTGCCAGAGGTCATTGTCTGCTGCACTGTGCTCCACAACATCTGCCTCACCAACGGTGACCTGCTGGAGCCAGATGCAGATGTCGGGAGGGCAGCAGAGGACCAGCCAGCACCAGAACCAGCACCAGCACCTCCAGGAAACGTCTCTGGGGCAGAAAACAGAGAAAGGATAGCCATTCAGTGCTATGTCCCAGACCATGACTACATGTAAATTAATGCAATAAATATTTATAGGGGGTTCTGAACACCAGAATTGCCCTATAATTGGCAAACAATTTATGAGTTTGTAATATTTCACCATCACCATTTCACTTGTTTAGCAAATTATTTTGTCAATATGCCTCTAAAATTCCACAAGAGACTACTTTTCAAATGTATGCAGTTTAAAACTAAAATATAAATAAGCATTTTATAAGAAGAATATAACTAATCTCTTGCACATTTCAGTATGAGCTCCTAACAGCCCGCCCATTAGCAAATGACAGCTACTCATATGATAAGGGTATGGAAATTCAGTGGTCACTATTGACTTCCTAGAAAAGTAAAACAGGCCTCAGCCCCCTACGGGTTAAGTGTTAGTAAACAGACATGTACATAAATCTTAAGTAACCAGGCTTTATTTTTGTCCAGAAATTCTCTCCAAAAGGGTGAGGAGGCGCTCCTCTCTGGCAGCTGCCTCACTCATTCTGGCGGCTGTCTCCCTCTCTTGCCGCTCCTCTCTCGCTGCTGTCTCCCTCCTCTCTGCTGCTGTCTCCCTCTCTCTGGCGGCTGCCTCTCTTTCCCTCCTCTCCTCACTCTCTCTGAGAAAGTTGAACCTCCTCTCCTCTAAGGCAACCGCCTCCCCGTGTCGCCGCTCTTCTCTCTCTGCAAACTCTCTTGCCTCGCTCGCCCTGGCCTCCTCTGCTCTCCTCTGCCTCTGTTCCATCTCCGCCCATGCCTCAGAGATCCTCCTGTCATTTTCCTCTATGACCCTGGCAACCTCCACATTGTCTACCCTCCGCCTTTTTGGGGTTGACAATGTGGAGGAAGCTCCACTCAAATTCCTGATTGGGAGGGGTATGACCACAGCGGGGGGGGGGGGGGTCCCTGCCACTTCCCGGCTGGATGAGGCAAAGAGGACTGGAGGGGTCACAGATGGCCTGGTCCCCAGTGCCTCATCCATAAGTGCATACCACTTCCAAGACGCAGCAGTGACCCCACCCCCCTCTGTGCTCACACCCGTCCGGGGTTTCTTGAGCTCCTGCGGATGAAAAGACAGCCAAACTGGAGTTGCACATCATTGCGCCTTCAACTGATCTGGTAATTGGTTATTGAACTGAAGGCTGACCATACGATTACTTTACATTACTTTGAGCACAATACATAGATAAGAACAAGAGTAACAACAATCACCTTAATCATAATATATTGCATCCATGTACATGTACACTGCATGTAAATACTCACTAGCCATGCCATCTCTACATTGTGCAAGTGTGTTACTCTACAGGGGCAAAGTTATGATCAAGAAAGATACTTTATTGGACTAGGCTTTGTTGGACACTAGGCTTAATCTGACCTTATGTTTGTGGATGAGGTTCTCCCACCTCTTTTTCACGAGCTTGGGATCCAACCTCCCAAGCCCGCTCTCCTTTATGAAGACCCTGGTGGAAATATATGCTGCTTTAACATCTTGCCTCAACCACATCCCTGACACAGTAATGACCACATTGATCATTGCAAGGTTAGCAACTAAGGCAACCATTTAGAGTAAAGTCCTATTAGCTACCATATGAGTCATTTTACTTACTCAAATCCAGTCACGGAGGCGTTCCTCTTCCCCGTGAAGAGGGATTCGTGCACCGACCGCCACGGGATTAAGGCCCTCGTGTCCTCGTCTGTCCCTAGACATGTGAAATACCACGACATTAAAAAATAAAAAACACACAACAATGATTGAAAGCTACAATTATTTCCCGCTCGTCAAGCTAAAAGTGTCCGATAAAAGCGCCGCACTGGCAAAGAGGACCGGGTGGTGGATTAGCCAGCTAGCTTATCATAACTGCCATGCAGATCCAATGGCATCTAATGCTACCTAGCTAGCTAGGTATGCTAACAGTCGGTATACATCATATACATCGTTAACGCCACCAAATACTCATGTCGCTGGCTTTAATCTGAGAATGGCATGTTAGTAGTACATTTTAATATCAGTACCATGTTTAATTACCGCTGATACTTACATGTACGGTCTGTAGGTTCCTCTTGCGCTACCGTAGCCATCTCGTCCGCCATTGTTTTAGAAATAAAATGAAAAGCTGGCGAGAGGGCATCGTTTCACACTGCATTTTTTGCCCGTTTTGCAGTGCGCCATCCGGGTACTTTCAGTGCACTGAATTCTGCTGGTTTTGTCAGTGTGGCGCCCTAAGCACTGAAAGTCAGTGCTCGAAGTGCTCAAGTGTCCGGTAGTAGACACACTCCAAGTCTGTAGTCTTTCAATCCAACAGGAACCAGGAAGTGAAAAAACGAGTAATTCTCTTTGACACAAAAACGGCCGCAACTTTTGATTAAAAAGTCAGAAAAACACAAGGTTTTCACTGATGATTAGCTCTCGATCTCCTCATCTTAACCAATATACTTTTAGCCCTTCGAAATTATTTAAAACAAGTTCTAGGCGTGAGCTGTCAGTGGTAAACAACAGTGAGACCTAACTCTGCATTTCCTTTTGACACAAAAACGTCTGAATCTTTTGATTTATAAGTCAGAAAAACACAAGGTTTTCACTGTTGGATTGCTCTTGATCTCCTCATCTGAACCAATATGGTTTTAGCCCTTCGAAATTACTTTTAGATTTTCGAAAAAAAGTACCAACCATTAAGGTGTATTGTATGTAAAATAGGGACCTTTCCCAGCAAAACCATGCTTTGTATTGTGAGCGAATGGAAGAACAGGAGTTGTTCTACTGATGAAAATGGCTACCATGGAGGTGAGAGCTGACTTCTGCAAGAACAGACTGCTTTTTTCAAAGCAACATTCCAACACGAGGGAAATCCAGACCCAGCTTGAGTAGAAGCTTGGTGGTCTCTCATGGGTGTTTCCTACCCATGGGTCTAGGCCACCCGCTCTTGCTTGGGTCCAACCGCCGGATCTCGGTAGCCTGGATACCTAACGGTGCCAACGAAGGGCTATCGGGAGAAGGCAAAGCCAGCAGGAGAGCACTGGGAGGCTGTGGTCTGACCATGGCTGGCCCGGCTCTCTGGAACCCTCCTGGTTCCAGCTGGCTTGGGCATGGTGCAGAGGTGCTAGTCATCTCTTTCCACCAGTCTCCGCTCTTCTCCAACCCGGAGTTGACAGGGAGATTTGCCCCAAGATGAGACCATTTCTCTGGCTCTAGCTGGGATGGTTCATTCCATCCTGACTAGGGGGTAAGTATCCAGCCACCCTGTGTCCACTTGGACAACGCACACTGGGATGGTGGTCTGGGGCCAAACAGACCTTAAATGGGGCCCAATCTTTTACTGGTGATTAGCACCACCCACACACCAGCACACTTTGCACTACATGAAGAGTTTCACTACATGAAGACAACATCAAGAGGACGCTACGGAGAACACCGCCGTTTAGTGATTAGATTAGCTAGAGTACTAATAGTTCAGATAGCACTACTCAACTTTATCTAACCCATTTAACTTTATCTTATCTTTTGAATAGCAAATCCAATCTCATTAGTACCGTAGTGGAGGGCAGAGTCAGCAGGAGAGCATTGGGAGGCTGTGGTCTGACCATGGCTTGCCCCGCTCTCTGGTCTGGATCCCTGGTGATCCTAGCTGACTTAGACATGGTACTTAGATGCTCGGGAGAGTCCAGGAGGCTGCGCTCTGGCGCGGCCAGCCTGACTACCCTGAGAGACTTAAGACAGCGCTCTGTTGTGACTGATCTGGGTCTTCTGGGGGCCTTGGGAGGTAGCGCTTTGCTGCTGCTGGCCTGGGGCCCTTGGTCATCTCTTTCTACCAGATGCTCGGGAGAGTCTAGGAGACTGCGCTCTGGCGCGGCCAGCCTGACTACCCTGAGAGACTTAAGACAGCACTCTGTTGTGACTGATCTGGGTCTTCTGAGGGCCTTGGGAGGTAGCGCTTTGCTGCTGCTGGCCTGGGGCCCTTGGTCATCTCTTTCTACCAGTCTTTGTTCCTTTCCTACCTGGCCTTGACAACAAAATATCAGTACTTAATTCTATCCAATCTTTATAACATAACAGAGTAACATTAACAGTTGGACAGAGAACCCTCCACGGTGAGACAATAGTCTTTAAAACTCTAACTCTTATTAACATTTAACTGCTAACAAACTCAACAATGTAGGGAACCTTCCACTGTGAGGTAATGGTATTTAAACTTTAACTCTTCCTAAAAATTAACTACTAACAAACTCAACAACATAGAGAACTAAAAGCCATCATACCATCATGAGATTCCTCAGAAACCATATTGGATTTTCCTGAGGAAAACTTTAGCAACAATTGGACATAAGACACACGCTGGGGACTGATCTACCTACAGCGGGGCCGCCTCAGAGGAGGGTGTTTAGTTATTAAAGGCCTGAAACACCCGATGAGTCTTTGGTGAACTACTGATGATGTGTCTTAAAATTCGCCCACAGACTACTTTGCTACCAAAGAACTTGTGGACCTAGGACTTCCTAAAGCAAATTACTGCCATAATAAACCAAATTACAATATCAGAGCTTAATCTAAAGCCTACTCTTCTTTTTTACAAAAACCATGTTTAAAACTTATCCCTAACCCCTTTATCCCCCCCGGGGGTTCCTTCTGGAGTAAAACCTAGACCCAAAGACTAATTCTAACCCTAACCCAGGCAATACCCTAAAATAAGACTGAACCCTATTCCTAATTCTAACCCTAACCTAGAGGATCTCTCTGAAACATATTGGACACCTTTACTTAAGAGCATGACTCTAAGATTATAATTTAACTCCAAACAAAGTTGATTCCCTGTTGTGTTCAGGATACGGAATGCTTGAGGAAAGAAGCTCCTCCTCAGTCTCTCTGTTCTGGTCTTGTAGCAGCAGAGACGTTTGCCTGACCTCAGTGTTTTGAAAAGTCCATGGTCAGGATGTTAGGAGTCCTTAACAATACTTTGGGCCCTGGTACGTAGTCTTCTCTTGTAGGTCTCCTGCAGAATAGGGAGAGGTGCTCTGATGATGCGGTACTGCAGTCACTGGCTGTACAGTTCCCATACCAAGTGATGATGCTGTCAGGACACAGCTGATGGGTACTGATGCTCTGAACTTCCTCAGCTGATGTAGGAAGTACAGTCTTTGCCTTGATTTCTTCAGTGTGTGCTGGGTGTTCACAGTCCATGTTAGATCGTCAGTAAGGTGTATTCCCAGGTATGTCAAACTTGATCTAAATGACTTAACATAAGCATAACATTATCGTATATTTGCCTCATTGTTCTTATTGGACGCGGCTATGTATACAGCACTATTTAGAATCCATTTAGCCCACTTTTGAGGATGTTCGGGTGTTTTCCTCTTTATCGGTAACGTTGAATCTAACCACGGGAGCCACCATCTTGCCATTCTGTTGACAAAAAGCAGCTACCTCATTGGTGTAGAACGATCACGTGTCGAACCGTGCCACCACTCGCGACCAAGATCCTATTACGCTCTGGAGAAAGTAATTCTGCATAAAACAGACGCATCGAGAATCGACTGGAAATTCAGCGACGAACTTTTTTTTGGTAGGTTAGCACAACTCGTTCTTTTTTATGAGCTAAAGATTGTGTAGATGCGCGACTGTGGAGCGGGTTGAAACGAAAACAGTGTTCACATTACAGCCTATACATGATTCACCTTCTAACACCTTCACATCAGGTGATCATGAGGAGAATGGATGGCACTGTGAATTTTGACAGGCCATACAGTCTTTACAAGGAGGGATTTGGAGACAAGAAAGGAGAGTACTGGCTGGGTAAGATATCTACAATCAGCGGTATTTCATTAGGCAGGGTTCGCAATTCGGTTTAACAAAATGTTGTTGATATTTGAGCTCAACAGCCGATGAAATTACAGCCCTCCCTTCTGTGCTCCTGAAGAACGTGTGTTGATTGTTTCTGGCTCGGTCCAAGACACTATATTTTGTTTCCTTTTTTTCTTTCCATTCCAGACATACAAACATAGTTTATTTGTTTCATGATTGTACCAACAACATTTTGTGGCATTTGCCTTTAGGTCTCCAGAACATGCATCTGCTCACATATAGGACAAAGTATATGTTGAGAGTGGACATGGAGGACTTTGAGGAGGGGAAGGTCTATGCTCTGTACGGAACCTTCTTTCTAGAATCAGAGTCGGATGGGTACAGACTTCGAGTAATTGACTTCAGCAATGGCGGTGCAGGTAAGAGTGATCTAATTTCACCTCTTTGTTTTTGCTTTGAAGGAGCATTGTGTAGGTTTTAGTGGCATTTAGCGGCGAGGTTGCAGATAGCTGAACACCCCTCCCTCACCCCTCCCCTTTCAAGCATGTAGGATAACCTATGGTGGCTCAGTTGCCATAAGAATGTGAAAGGCACTCTCCGGAGCCAGTGTTATGGTTTGCCCATTCTGAGCTACTCGACAACATGTAGAAACATGGCAATGCAACATGGCAGACACTGTGGAAGAGGACCTGCTTCTTATGTAGATATGATATGAAGGGCTCATTCTAAGATAACGAAAATGTAACAATTATGTGATATATGGTATTATATGGCAACGACAGTAAGAGCATTCTTATTGCCTAATGCGTAGTCATGCCACCCGCGCATTGCCCTCCTCACCGGTCAATACGGATCCGTATTGCCCTCTCTCGAAATTTTTTCTATCTCTCGATAGTTTTACTATCCAGACGAAAATGAAAACAT
>NW_024879707.1:87500-90983 GCF_900700415.2 Clupea harengus | reverse complement strand
ACACGTATACACAGTCATTTCTCATGATTCCCCTTCCCCAGCACCTCGGAAATGCAGAGATAGGAGTCTTTGCCAAAAGCATGATTCTGATTAATAAATCCCATTAAGTATGAGAGCTTAATTTGGGTGAAATTGGGTCACCTTTATCTGGGGGCAGGGCCTCTGCCTTCCTGATGAACGGCTGGCGGAGTGTCAGATGGAACATTTCCTCTGGTTCCCACGGCGATGAAAGTGCTGCGCTGCCCCTCTGCTCCCGAGCAGGAGGTGATTTTAAAGTCATCACCGTGATCTGGCACAGCACAGTGCAGAGTTTAGGAAACACACACACACACACACTCACACACTCACAAACTCACACACACACACACACACAAACACACGCACACACACACACACACACACACACACAGACACATACTCATACACACATACACAAACACACACACACACACACACATTCACAAACACACACACATTCACAAACACACACAGACACACACACATGCACACACACGCACACACACACACACACACATAGACACATACTCATACACACACAAACACACCCCCCTACACATACCCATGAAATATGCTATGCACCACTTAACATGAGCTTGTTGACTGTGTAAGACCAGCATGACGATTAGACATTGACTGCACATGTAAACAGCAATATTTGAAAGTAAATATCTGCGTGCCTCGCTCCATCATGTCTGGGCCCGTCACACACGCCACACACGTCACACACGTCACACACGCGTGACAGGGGTCAAGGGTCAGAGAGGGAGAGGCACAGCGTGCTGTCATCAATAGTCACCGCAGATACCTTTGATTAGGCAAGAAATATGAAGCGGGCCGCGCGGCTGGAGTTAACTGCGATCCATACTGAGTTAAGTGCGGATTGATTTTTAACGGGGTTGTGCTGGTCGGGCAAATAAAGCGACCGGTTCCGAGGCAGCGGTGTGGAGGGTGGAGTCTCCTATACGGGCCGCAGTCACGCATATATAAATCATCCAAGGCCTGTATTAGCGCAGGCCAGAGCAATCTCTTCACATCAGAATCTGCATTGATTTGCGAGTAGCAATGGTGTGTGTGTGTGTGTGTGTGATTTGCGAGTAGCATGAAGGAACATTTCCTCCCAGCGCTGATTGTGAAGCTGGCCGTGACACACACGCCTTCCACTGGGCACGTGCAAGAAGACCTTCTCAAGCCGAAGAATAGAATATTTAGGACCGTTTCATGGAATAAACAGAAGGTCTATAAATGTTATCTTATAACCAACAACGGTGTGATGCATATTCACTCATGCATAAACACTCATGCCTGCGTCCTAAATGTTTAAATGGAAGAAGTGAGGAAAAGAAGCGAATGAACCAGTGGATGTTTAATAAATCAACGTTAGCCTAATCAGGGCCATTCATCTTGTTGGGACACTTTTAAAGAGGATGCTAACGATTCCTGAGATAAGGACCTCTATTAGCGCACAGTAAAGGCATTAGCCACTGTCCCTCTCTCTCTCTCCCTTCCTCTCTCTACTCCCTCTCTTTCTCTCCCTTCCTCTCTCTCCTTTTCTCTCCCTCTCTTTCTCTCCTTTCCTCTCTCTCCTTTTCTCTCTCTCCTTTTCTCTCCCTTCCTCTCTCTCATCTCTCCCTCTGTTGCTCTTTTCCTCCCTCTCTCACTCCTTTCTTCTCTCTCTCTTTCTCGCTCTCTCTTCCTCTCCCTCTTCCTCTCCCTCCTTACATGGATTCTTTCCCTCACTCTAACTGCTCCACTTTTACTGTTAACCACACCCAACTCAGAGGACTCACACACACACACACACACACACACACACACACACACACACACACACAAACACACACACAAACACACACAAACACACACACAAGCACACACACACACTCACACAAACACACACACACACACGAACACACACCACACACAAACAAATACACACACACACATTCATGGCCCATTAAATGTACTGTTTATTGTTAAACAATATATCACATGACCCATAGATATGAATTTATTAATAATAAGGATATGATAATAAGATATTACAATCTTCTGTCAGTTTGTTTGTTAATGCATTTGTACAGTATGTTACAGCACATCCATTGAAGAACTATGTTTTGAATAGTAGACATTCAACAAGGTGACTTTATTTATTACACTTATTGTGTTTCAGGGATAATCAGTGACAAACTCACAAGATATGTATCACAACACACACAAAATTTTCAAGAGCTGCTGATATGAAACAACTCCAGTGCTCACAGCAAACTTAGTTTATGGGGGCTGAACTCATTTTGAATTTCACGAATAACACACATACACACACACACACACACACACACACACACACACACACACACACACACACACACACACACACACACACACTTCTCTGTAAAGCAGAGACAGAGCGACAGACAGACGGAGATGAAACCACAATGGCTGAAACTAATGGATGGAGTCAGCGCAGGCATCACAGAGGTAAAAAATGTTCCAAATCAAAAGGAATTAATCATCCCTATCCCAATTTAAGATCTGAGCGCGCTTTTATCTGATGGAGAGGTGTCATCAGTGGAATTTAAAGGAAGCGTCGCCTCTCTTTCAACAAATGGAATACATTTTTCAATCTCATCTAGGGATACAATAACATATATATGCAATAGATTAGAATATATGCCCACGTGCACACACACACACACACACACACACACACACACACACACACACACAGACACACAAACACACAAATAAATATATACACAGGCTACACACATTTGGATGGATATACAAACAAACACCCATTTACCCACGTACAACTATCGACCCAAACACACGCACAGGCACACATGTACATACCAACACATACTGTACCATAGTCACACAGTCACACGTTCACAGATACACACGCATGCACACGGCTGCAGTCTGACACAGACACACACACACACACACACACACACACACACACACATGCTGAAAGGCAAATGCTCTGTGCAAGGCGGCTCCAGCTTGCTTGTGAAGTTGGCACAAGAAGAGTGCCAAAGTCCTCCCATCAAATCTGCCGCCACTCTGCCAGGGTGCCGAGAGCCGCAGCCACGGCCGGCATGACAATGGCCACTGGGCACGTGCCAACGCCAGATGGAGGGGACGGAGGCGGCGGTGGTGGTGGGTTGGGGGGTGGCAAGTCCTCACACGGACACCGCGGCACACACACACACACACACACACACACACACACACACACACATCACGCAGCAGGGGCCTGATCTCGGAGCTTCGGACACAGATCTGCGGATAATCCCGAGGAGATCCGCTGGATCCTGAACACACAGCGTTCTCACCAAGGGGCTCCACAGTAACCTGGACACACACACACACATGGACATACACATACACACACACCCACACATGGACATACACACACACACACACATGGACACACACACACACACACACACACACATG
>NW_024879707.1:70000-82500 GCF_900700415.2 Clupea harengus | reverse complement strand
TGAAAACCAACATTGCCAAACAGGGCGGTACAAAATAAAATTATAAAGTGCACATTTCAGGTAAACAAGAACTCAGCCTATAGTGCCGTTAAACCAGTGAAGCTCGCTTCTTTTGCACAACACAACTTTTAAAAGTAAACCATTCAGAAGCTTTTTATCATCCATTCCGCCGTATCGCGCTCACCATTCACTCAGACCGTAATGTTAGCCTACTACACAGTTTGCGAGGCCAAAAAGTTAATAACGCGTTTAACTGACAGCACTAATATAATACATATACATTTATATATATTTATACGGCTCCTCAGAATGTTCCAAAAAGTTCTGTTGGTTTGAATGGGCCACCCCAATGTTCACAGGTCTGATATTTCTTTATATTCACCGCTGCGAAAAATGAATGGCCACTCTCATTGGCAACGGGTTTTGTGCTTCTGATTTCACATCTTTCATATCATTCCGCAAGTAGTCCGGTCATTTAACGTAACGAAAAGTCATTGTAACTTGAAGTCAGCAAGTAATGGGTTGCTACGCAGTGATGCGTGAAGACGAAAAGGGCAACAAAATCATTAAAAAGAGGTATTTTGGAGGAATGCCTTCTATCGTTTTGGCAAGTTACTGTATAATAAGCGGAATAATGTATAGTCCAGCGGTCATTATCAAAACATATGCTGCGCGTCGGGTTCTGTTCGCCCTGTCGGGATTTATTTTTCGATAATGACCGCCTATATATTATCCCTTACATATTGTCTAACAGCATATAATAATAACCACAGACCCACAGATGTATTGGTCAGATGCCGGTCAGGTAATGTGGTCTGTCAGGTAGAGGAGACACACAAGGCCAACAAGCTGAGAGGATGGACTGAGGTGTGTCTATAATATTCATGTCTGTGTGAGATGTGAGGTGTGTCTATAATATTCATGTCTGTGTGAGGTGTGAGGTGTGTGTATAATATTCATGTCTGTGTGAGATGTGTCTATAATATTCATGTCTGTGTGAGGTGTGTCTATAATATTCATGTCTGTGTGAGATGTGTCTATAATATTCATGTCTGTGTGAGGTGTGTCTATAATATTCATGTCTGTGTGAGATGTGAGGTGTGTCTATAATATTCATGTCTGTGTGAGATGTGAGGTGTGTCTATAATATTCATGTCTGTGTGAGATGTGAGGTGTGTCCATGTGAGACCTGAGACGGCGGTCACCACCAGGGGGCTGAGTCTGAGTGGCCAAGGACATGTGGCACACACACACACACACACACACACACACACACACACACACACACGCATGGTGGCACATGCTGATATCAGTCAGCACCGGAGCTGCTGCGCTGAGCGACAGCCGCCCAGCCTGCCCACCCCGCAGATGCCCACCCGCAGATGCCCACCCTGCAGATGCCCAGGGGCTGCCCCAGCCCCCACAGACAGACAGCACACCAGAGAGCCCAAGCCTCAGTTGGCTTTCTGACGTCTCTGGGGGGCTCTGTGTCCTGGCCAGGCTGAGTGACCAGCACAGCCGTTAGTATGACAGTAGTCTCTAGTAGGGTGACCAGACGTCCTCTTTTACCCGGACATGTCCTCTTTTCAAGACCTAAAAAATGCGTCCGGCAGGGATTCCAAAATCGTCTGGGATTTTGCCTCGTCGGATATTTGTGTTTCTCTGGGTCTTTCACAAACTAGCTATTACGTCCTTACAAGTTTCTCTCTGTGAGTGCTCACGTCCTGGCTAGCGCAGTCTTCTCTCTGAGAGTGCTCACGTCCTCTACGTGACTGCACTCTGGGCATGTCTCTCCCTACAAATGCTCCATATTAATCATTGACAGCAGAGCCAGTGCACATCTTCTGCTGAGATTAATCTCTCTCTCCTCCTCCCTCTCTTCTTTATCTCACTGTGTCTCTCTCTCCTCCTCCCTCTCTTCTTTATCTCACTGTGTCTCTCTCTCCTCCTCCCTCTCTTCTATATCTCGCTATGTCTCTCTCTCTCTTTTTATCTTTACTCACAGACTCTCTCTCTTCTTGTCCTATCTCTCTTTATCTCAATCAGTCTCACACTCTTTCCTCTCCTATCCCTCTCTGTCTCGCTCACTCTCTTTCTCTCCTCTTGTTCTATTCCTCTCTGTCTCCCTCCATCACTCTCTCTGTTCTTCTCTGCCATTCTCGCTCCTCCCATTTCTTCCACACTCTCTCTCAATCTCACCTCACATGCCCCCCCCCCCCCCCGACTCACCCCCTCCCTCTGGGTTCCGCTCTGCTGTGCTGCCTGTACTGTGTACTGGACTTGGATTTGTGATGCAACCCTTCTTCTCTCTTGGGGCTTAAAGGTCAAAGGTCAGAGAGTTACTCTTCAAACATGTGAGATAAATTACCTATATGACTGCACACACACACACACACACATACACACACACAGCATATCCACATCTATATGACTGCATCCAACTGTGCTTTTTCTTCTACCGTAATTTCCGGACTATAAGCCGCTACTTTTTTCCCGCGCTTTTAACCTCGCGGCTTAAACAATGACGCGGCTAATTTATGGATTATGATACCTGTGACTGTATACGGTGGCTTTGTGGCGCTAGGATGCTAGCGTGGATGCAGCCGCATGGATGCTTAGCTCCACGCGATTTCTCAGTATCTCTCAATAACTAACTAATGTCAAATAACCACTGTCTACCGGCGTTAGACAGAACACAACTCAAAACAAAAAAAATAAAAGTTACAACAATACAAATCCAGTCTTTAAATTCTTTAAGCTCACTGGTTTCAAACTAGCGTCTTTCTTCTATCTCCCTGTCTTCAATCTAACGTTCTACCTGGACAGGAAAGAACTACCTTATTTCTGATAGACTCTTGCAACTGTGCTCTCTTTAAGCAACAGTGCACTTATCGTAACTGGCAAAACTAATAATATGCATCACTATTGTTTTACTTTTGATATTCATTTTTAGCCTGTGTAAAAGTTCATTTGTTTCAATGTACCGGTAGGCACCTGCGGCTTTTAGACATTGTGCGGCTTATTTATGGTCAAAATATATATTTATTTTAAATCAGTGGGTGAGGCTTATATTCAGGTGCGCTCAATAGTCCGGAAATTACCGGGTAGTTTCAATTTTAACATAAACAGACAGTTTTTGCCTAAAAACTCTCAAGATTTTTAGAAATATTTTGTAGAAAGAGGGGTCCAATCTGAGCCTTAAGCCATAATGTTGTAGCTTCTGTGGGATCTTCGAAGAAGGACAACTGTGAGCCTCATGTCTTTTGACCTGCGAGCCTCCTTTTATTATGAAGCTTGCGAGCCGCCTTTTATTATGAAGCTTGTGAGCCTCATGCCCTTTTATTATGAAGCACCTTCAGCAGGAGGCACTGACACAAGGGCAAAACAGGTCTATTCTCAACATAACAAAGACACTGACGGTGTACAGATAACTCCAACTAACACAGGGGCTCACCACACACACACACACACACACACACCACACACAGCATAATCCACAGTGCAGAGACAAAATAAGAAGTCATTCACATTTACACTGACACAAAAGGAGGGCAAAACAAAAACAATTCTAATTAGAACACAGACACAGTTATCCACACCATTCTAGCGCACAGCATGATGGGAACCAACTCAGAGTCTCTTTAAATACGCACACGGAAGCTCCACTACCCCTTGCATGTTACACTACATCAGGAATAAGCCTACTGTTAAAAATCCCATTTCACTGTTACAATATTCTATTTTAGAACATAAAACAAATAACTACAATAACACGAGCAGGACGGAAGAACAGATACACACCGCAAACCCGTAACAGCCATTATATACCCATATCACTGTTACCTCAGCCATTATATACCCATATCACGATCAGATCAAGAAGGCCGCCAGGTGAGATGAGATGAAGAAGGTTGCTAGGTGAGATGAGATGAAGAAGGTTGCTAGGTGAGATGAGATGAAGAAGGTTGCTAGGTGAGATGAGATGGAAGAAGGTTGCCAGGTGAGATGAGATGAAGAAGGTTGCCAGGTAAGTGAGCTGGGCTTGAGCCCCAAGGGCTGCTGGCTAAATACAGTAAAATGCAGTGGTGGGGGAGGAAGCCTTAACCTGTGTGGGAGGACTACAACTGCCTGAGGAGAAGAGAGGAGAGGAGAGGAGAGGAGAGGAGAGGGAGAGGAGAGGAGAGGAGAGGAGAGGAGGGGAGGGGAGAGAAGAGGAGAGGAGAGGAGAAGAGAGGAGAGGAGAGGAGAGGAGAGGAGGGGAGGGAGGGGAGGGGAGAGGAGAGGAGAGGAGAGGAGAGGAGGGGATGGAGAGGAGAGGAGAGGAAGGGAGAGGAGAGGAGAGGAGGTGTGTGTGGCAGGCCTCAGATCTGCTGGATATGGTCAGAGAGCAAACACATTGATGGATTAAGGCGGTGAAGGATAGCGTTCTGGTGAAGAGCCTGATGCCATGTGAGTGGGCTGGTTTAGTAATCTCTCCTGTGATCTCCTGCATCGCACAGCCTGGCCCAGTCAATAGGAACAATACCAAAGACTCGCTCCAATAAGAATGGACATGTGGCTGGGGGTAGTTTTAAAGGAGGCCTCCCAAAACCTCCACGCCTGCTGTGGAACTAAAGAGGGAGTGCTGGGGGAACACTGAGACAGAGAGAGAGAGAGAGAGAGAGAGAGAGAGTGGGAGAGAGAGAGAGAGAGGGAGAGGGAGAGAGAGAGAGAGAGAGAGAGGGAGAGAGAGAGGGTGAGAGAGTGTGAAAGAAATATGCTATATAATTATTATCATGATGTGTTTGTAGTTTGATATTAGTCTCAGAGGTTCCTTTGTTCTGATGAGAGGAATTCTATCTGTGAGAACAGAGATGTTAAACTCAGACCTGTCATTTGATGTTTAGGGTAGGACTGAATTAGGAGACCATGTGTTTATGTGAACTCATTCTGGACTGTTGTGTTAAAGTCTGGGTTTGGGGGTCTTAGGTAAACATTCTTATCTCTTGGAACCAGAGTACGGGATGGTACAAGGGGGGAGTGTTTTCCTGCATGTTCTGTGATATTGTCTTTGCATAAAGTCTGTTACATGGTACCAGGGAAGTTAGTGATGGTTTGAACAGCGTTCTGAAACCACTGCCCTCCTATTGTGTGAGTGTATGTTGATGAGCGGTCGAGAGCCATTCACTCCTCTTTGCCAGAGTAAAAGTCAATTATTTATTATATTCTTGGTTGTGTGACTCTTAATTCTGAGGTTAATTACAGTCCTAAAAAGGGTGAAATAAATCCCTAACAGAGAGAGAGAGGGAGAGAGAGAGAGTGGGAGAGAGAGAGAGGGAGAGAGTGGAGAGAGAGATAGAGGGAGAGAGTGGGAGAGAGGAGAGTGGGAGAGAGAGAGAGAGAGAGAGGGTGAGAGGGAGAGAGAGAGAGGGAGAGAGTGGGAGAGAGAGAGAGAGAGAGAGTGGGAGAGAAAGAGAGAGAGAGAGAGAGAGAGGGAGAGAGAGAGTGGGAGAGAGAGAGAGCTCCTGGCACAGACGCGCCACTTATCTCTCCATGTCCTCAATGGCTGCCGAGTGCCGAGTGAGTGCCGTAATCACAAACATCATGTCCTCTCGAAGGTGCTATTTGGAGTTACTGTCGAGTGCAAAGTCATTGACTACAAAACAACAACAGGACAAAGAATAGAGTATTGATCAGAGGAAGCACCTAATCAATTATCCTCATGTATGACTGAATTAAGGGACCCTCAGAATAATTGTTGTGTCCTTTTTATGTGCTGATTCTGACCCATGGAACTCTGAACAGGGCCGGGATCTCTATCGTGTACTGGACTGATCTGGGATCTTTATCATGTACTGGACTGATCTGGGATCTCTATCATGTACTGGGCTGGACTGGGCTGGGATCTCTATCATGTACTGGGCTGGACTGGGATCTCTATAACGTACTGGGCTGGACTGGGCTGGGATCTGTATTGTGTACTGGATCTTTATCATGTACTGGACTGATCTGGGATCTCTATCATTGACTGGGCTGATCTGAGATCTCTATCATGTACTGGGCTGGGCTGGGATCTCTATCATTGACTGGGCTGATCATTCCTCTCAACTGTACTGGTGATTTATCTGAGTTGGTAACAGTAAAGGCAGATTTATGGTCGTCCATTTACGGAGACACGGAGAGCCCTCTCCGACATTGCAAACCCTCTCCGGGCACATCTCCGTGGCCTGACGTGCACCTCCCAAATTTTGTAACTGTCCGTCGAAATAACGGAGAGCCCACGGAGACCCCAGGGCTGTTTACCTTGTGGGTAGTAGCATGCTAACATTAGATAGCTGGCTCAGACACCTCGCAATTCCGCTCAGATGTATTTTTCAGTTACAATAACAAGGGCCCTCATTCTCGAACATTTTCTGACTTCGGAAAAACAACGTAAGAAAAAGCTTGAAAATGTGTTTCTACGCAGCAGAAGTGTTCTGAGCTGTGCTCCACCAGAAGAGTTTTCTTAAGTTGAATGCGCGTTCTCGTGCTCTTGAATTTGCATACATACACGCCCCGCCAGCTCCTTATAAGGGCACGCAACCGTAGTGATGTGTGCAGTCGGAATCGACCGAATCTACACGAAAGCAACTCGTAAACGAGTCATGGCAAAGCGGAAAACGAGCACTTACAGTAAACGCAGATCTAACTTCACCTGTGCAGAGGTGGAGGTACTGTTGTAGGATGTACGTAGATGTGTCCATTCTATTCCACTACAGCTATATCAACGCGATTGAGTTTAGTGCTTATTTATTTATTCACTTACATTTGCAGTGTTCGTGTAGACCTTTTATTTATTTTCGGACATCACGATGCCTTGTAGAATCATGACTATAAATGTGAAACATAATTGTTGTTGTTCACAGTGCAGTGAGAATGTAAGAATGTTGTTCACAGTGCAGTGAGAATGTTGTTCACAGTGCAGTGAGAATGTTGTTCACAGTGCAGTGAGAATGTTGTTCACAGTGAAGCAGTGTTAATTTCGTTGACGAAAACTATTACGAAAAATATTCGTTAACAACCTTTTTCCCGTGACTAAGACGAGACTAAGACGTGACGAAAACGGATCTTTATAAATAAAAACTATGACTAAATCTATTTTAACTTTCGTTGACGAGACGAGACGAAAATGTTGGTGGTTGACTAAGTCACAATTGTTTTTTTTTTTTCTAAACTTGTATGCACATTCATTGGTTCAATGTTGCCCTGGCCTGTATCTATCCCTCCTCCACTCCCTGAGATGCCCAGACATGCAAGTGACGCCCTAACAAACGTTATGATGGCTGAAGTTCAAGCACTCGGTACTGGAAGAAAAATAAGAATAGATATCTGGACAGTCTTTAATTATAACTTGACAGAAAATAAAACACAATGCACCGCAATAGAAACCTTGTGGCTTCAAAATAGGTGGGAAGAAGACAACAAGAGGCACCTGAAAGCGCACAAAACAACCCTGCCATTTATGCCGAGGTAAATTAGCCAGTAACTGTCAATGATAAATAGCTAATGTTAACTAGTTATTAGAATATATTAGCCAACGTTAAGTTAACTTCAAAGGGGCAGTCGAGTGTATAGGTTGTGTCAGCTTGGAAAACTAGCTAGTCATTTTCGATTGAAACCTCCCGTTTGGCTTGGCAAATGAGTTCCAAAACTTTTAGCCAGCTAGCGTTAGCTAACTATGAGGTAGCATCGCTAAGTTATACTAGCTAAGTTATACTAGCTATCGATAACTAGCTAGTAAACGCATTGCAGAATGGACTATAGGACAGGCCACGCATGACATTAATCAAGAAAAAATAAATGAATATGTGATTGGTTTACATATCCTTATCTATTTATGCAATTGTTATTATCATTGGCACTACTTTCAACTCTCAAACAATCCGTCTAGCTAAATATGTTGGTTATCATCATTTGAATCTTCAAAATCTAGACTTATTCTCTTACATTTTAATGATAATACTGTTAATTAAGTATTGCCTTAAAATTATTATTTACATTGAATTCATTGGAATTCAGCTGTAGGCATATACTAGGAGATCTGTATCTTAGAGACTAATTGCATCCACAGTTTAAGTACTGCAAGCTTGACTATTATGCAGTTGTAGACACAACACACAAGGGGTCCCCGGGCCTGAGAAGGGAAGGAAAGGAGTTTAATGTGGCTATAAGATGGACTTTTAAATGTGACTAAAACTAGACTAAAATGTAACGAGACTTTGTCGACTAAAAGTAGACTAAAATGTTCTGAGTTTTCGTCGACAAAAACTAGACTAAAACTAAGGAGGATAAAAATGACTAAAAGTGACTAAAACGAATATGCATTTTCGTCTAAAGACTAAGACTAAATCTAAAATAGCTGCCAAAATGAACACTGCAGTGCAGTGAGAATGTTGTTCACAGTGCAGTGAGACTGTTGTTCACAGTGCAGTGAGAATGTTGTTCACAGTGCAGTGAGAATGTTGTTCACAGTGCAGTGAGACTGTTGTTCACAGTGCAGTGAGAATGTTGTTCACAGTGCAGTGAGAATGTTGTTCACAGTGCAGTGAGACTGTTGTTCACAGTGCAGTGAGACTGTTGTTCACAGTGCAGTGAGAATGTTGTTCACAGTGCAGTGAGAATGTTGTTCACAGTGCAGTGAGACTGTTGTTCACAGTGCAGTGAGAATGTTGTTCACAGTGCAGTGAGAATGTTGTTCACAGTGCAGTGAGAATGTAAGAATGTTGTTCACAGTGCAGTGAGAATGTTGTTCACAGTGCAGTGAGAATGTTGTTCACAGTGCTGTTGTTCACAGTGCAGTGAGAATGTTGTTCACAGTGCAGTGAACCTGTAAGAATGTTGTTCACAGTGCAGTGAACCTGTAAGAATGTTGTTCACAGTGCAGTGAGAATGTTGTTCACAGTGCAGTGAGAATGTTGTTCACAGTGCAGTGAACTTATTCGGCCAGAAAGGGGAGTGGGTGTCCGTGAGTGACACTTCTTTCCCCTTTTTTTTATAAAAAAGCAAACCCAGCTAAATGCAGCATAATGGCGTGTTTACTGCGAGACGGTCAAGTGAAGAGTGACTACAATAGGCCGACATAAGGATGATGCAATCTCATGCAATCAGTTTAATTTATGATGCAATCACTGCGTTCAGAAGAATAAAAGTAAATTTTTTAAGAGTGGTCTGAAACTTTTGCCCAAGACTGTAGCTACTGTAACTACTACTACTGTAACTGGTTATGGTGTATGAGTGTGTGTGTGTGCATGTGTGTGCATGCGTGTGTGTGTGTGTGTATGAGTGTGTGTGTGCATGTGTGTGCGTGTGTGTATGTGTGTGTGTGTGTGTGTGTGTGTGTGTGTGTGTATGTGTGTGTGTGTGTGTGCATGTGTTTGTGAGGTGGTAAACATGTGGTCCGAGTGTGTGTGTGTGTGTGTGTGTGTGTGTGTGTGCATGTGTGTGTGTGTGTGTATGAGTGTGTGTGTGTGTGTGAGAGTGTGTGTGTGTGTGTGTTTGTGAGCTGATGTGGTCAGAGTGTATTGGCTAGAGGATGGTGGTTTGAGAGGGGCAGTCTTTCCTCCTCTTCCTGGCCAGGGTGTGTGTGTTTGTGTGTGTTTCCTGAACTTTCCTGGAATGAATAAGGGGAGAGAGAATAGTTGTCACTGTGGGCTAGGTTGTAAATAGCTACTGTGTGTGTGTGTGTGTGTGTGTGTGTGTATTTGTGTGTATTTGTGTGTGTGCGTGTATTTGTGTGTATTTGTGTGTGTGCGTGCGTGTGTGTGTGTATTTTTGTGTGTGCGTGTGTGTGTGTGTGTATATATGTGTGTGTGTGTGTGTGTGTGTGTATTTGTGTGTGTCTATTTGTGTGTGTGTGTGTGTGTGTGTGTGTGTGTGCATGTGTGTGCTTGTGTGTGTGTGTGTGTGTGTGTGTGTGACTCTGGGCCTGACTGATCCCCCAGTCGATGCGACACACTGCTCCATCTCAAGCAGAGGGCCATTTGGCAGTGCAGTAGCCTAGCAGCGAAACGAAACCAGCCTGCAAGCTATTATGGTGATGCTAGCAATTCTGGAGACCATATATTATGATTATGTTTGTACTATTAATCACGAGCGCACTGTGTGTTTGACCTCTTTCTGTTCTTTCCCCGGCAAGGCAGCTGCGGGTACAAACAACCACACCAACACAATCACACAGAACCAACACAATCACACAGAACCAACACAATCACACAGAACCAACAGTCACACAGAACCAACACAATCACACAGAACCAACAGTCACACAGAACCAACCCAATCACACAGAACCAACAGTCACACAGAACCAACACAATCACACAGAACCAACAGAACCAACCCAGTCACACAGAACCAACACAATCACACAGAACCAACAGAACCAACCCAATCACACAGAACCAACACAGTCACACAGAACCAACACAATCACACAGACCCAACACAATCACACAGAACCAACAATCACACAGAACCAACAGTCTAACAGAACCAACCCAATCACACAGAACCAACACAATCACACATAACCAACCCAGTCACACAGAACAGGAACCAGTCCAACTAACACAATACCACAGAAGAAGAGGAGCACCAACCCAATCACACAGAGCCAAACCTATACCATAGAAGAAGAATAGCACCAGACCAATCACACAGAACCAAACCAATACCATAGAAGAAGAATAGCACCAGCCCAATCACACAGAGCCAAACCAATACCATAGAAGAAGAATTGCACCAGCCCAATCACACACAAAACAGGAAAAAACCCAAAACCACACCGGGAATTGAACCAATCCAATAATAGAAAAACAAAACAGGAACCAACACAATAACACACATTAAGAACAGAACCAACACAATAACAAACATTTAGAACAGAACCAACCAAGTACTGCACAGACTCCAAACCAACGCAGTGTGGCGAGTTAGCAAGGAGGAACGCACAGCTAGCCAGGAGGACGCACAGTTAGCAAGGAGGAACGCACAGCTAGCCAGGAGGACGCACAGCTAGCCCGGAGGAACGCACAGCTAGCCAGGAGGAATGCACAGCTAGCCCGGGGGAACGCACAGCTAGCCAGGAGGAACACACAGCTAACCAGGGGGAACACACAGCTAGCCCGGAGGAATGCACAGCTAGCCAGGAGGAACGTACAGCTAGCTCGGAGGAACGCACAGCTAGCCAGGAGGACGCACAGCTAGCCCGGAGGAACGCACAGCTAGCCAGGAGGAACGCACAGCTAGCCCGGAGGAACGCACAGCTAGCCAGGAGGAACGCACAGCTAGCCAGGAAGAGATCTCAGTCTCACTGCAGCTCCTGTGCCCCGTACACCGCACGACCCCGGGACCGCCACTTTATTGGCCACTAGAAGACACACAGGGCAAGGAAACAGGAGGTAGGTGTTATACACACACACACACACACACACACACAGACACACAGACACACACACACACACACACGCAGGGCAAGGAAACAGGAGGTAGGTGTTATACACACACACACACACACACACACACAGACAGACACACACACACACACACACACACACACAGGGCAAGGAAACAGGATGTAGGTGTTATACTCTGACATGACTAGGACACACACACACAGGGCAGCTAACACACAGGCATATACATCATAACATACGGACAGAATCATAACAGCTACACACGCTAATAGTCAACAAGAAATGGAGACATAACTTATCCGCTAACAGCATGAACAACAACAACAACAACAACAACACAGTACAGTAGTGATACACAAGAAGGAACCCAAACAAACCAAGTATCATGGCAACAGAACCGACGCCTTAGCGCACACACGTACCAGAACCAACCCCATAATGAACAAGCAGAACAGAAACCCAGTCATTAGTACAGACAGAACCCTAAACAACCTAATGATGTATGAACAGAACAGAACCCCAGTCATTAGCACAGACAGAACCCTAAACAACCTAATGATGTATGAACAGAACACAAACCCACCCAATAGCACACACACAGACCATAAACCCTCACTATAACGCACAAACAGACCATCCACCCACACTGTAACACACAAACAAGCAATCGTGCACAGGAAGACTGTTAGTGACAGCCTAGGGGCTCCAGGGGCTCATATGTGACTGGTGCCCTGACAGGCAGGACAGAATTGGGTTGACATGGACACGAGGAGTAATGGGACCTGTCACAACTGGACAAATGGCTACAGCCGCACACACACACACATGCAGCACTGGCTGGGGTGATAATTGGGATTGAGACTCTATCATTGTGCTCACAGCATGCATCTTGGGTAATGGAGTTTATACAACCACCTTATGAATAGTGACACTCACAGAGGGAGGCCGTACCGCCATGGCTGTGCTGATACGGGTTGGAAGCTGTATTAGTATGCTGACAGCATGCATTTTGGGTAATGTAGTTCATATAACCACCATATGATCAGCGACACTCACAGAGGGAGATAC
>NW_024879707.1:47500-65000 GCF_900700415.2 Clupea harengus | reverse complement strand
ATAGGCCTGACATGTCAAGGTTAGGCTATTGTTAGGCCCATACAGATAATTATTATAACTATTTATTATTATTATTATTATTGTTATTATTATTATCAGTAATAGTAGGCCTATTAGTAGGCTACCGTAATTTCCGGACTATTGAGCGCACCTGAATATAAGCCTCACGCACTAAATTTTTTAAAAATAATTATTTTTAACATAAATAAGCCGCACATGTCTATAAGCCGCAGGTGCCTACCGCAACATTGAAACAAATTAACTTTAAACAGGCTAAAATGAATATCAAAACTAATACAATAGTTAGTTTTGCCAGTTAGATAAGTGCACTGTTGCTTTAAGAGCGCACAGTCGCAAGAGTCAATCAGAAGCTAGAACGTTAGATTGAAGACAGACGCTAGTTTGAAACCAGTGAGCTAAAGAACTTGAAGACTGGATTTGTATTGTTGTAAACTTTTATTTTATTTTCTAAAGTGTTTTGAGTTGTGTTCTGTCTACGCTGGTAGACTGTGGTTATTTTGACATTAGTTAAGTTATTGAGAGATACTGAGAAATCGCGTGGAGCTAAGCATCCATGCGGCTGCATCCATGCTAGCATCCTAGCTCCACAAAGCCACCGTAAACACAAAGCCACCGTATACAGTCACAGGTATCATAATCCATAAATTAGCCGCATCGTTGTTTAAGCCGCGAGGTTCAAAGCGTGGGAAAAAAGTAGCGGCTTATAGTCCGGAAAATACGGTATTCATTATTATCACCATCATTATGTTATTATTATTATAATTAATGATTATCGACCAATTATTATTATTGTATTATTATCATAATAATAATTAGTGTTATTATTGCTATCATTTGGATACTGTTATTATTATGGGCCTCTTGTGATCTTTACAAAAAAATCCTACAGGTCTGTCAATGTGAGACATAAGCCTGCTTTGCACTGCAAAGGTCCTCAAATCTTGGGGCAATGTTTGACAAACATATCCTCAGGTCATCCTCGATCTGTGCGCGGTTGCGGTATTTAGTTTTGAGCGCAGTCAGTCTTGAAAAGCCTGCCTGGCACAAATATGTCGACGCGAAAAGGAGGGGCATTTTTAAGGCAAAGCTGATCATTGCTATCCAGAATGACGAAATAGGGGAGATGCTTAAGTCTACTGTCACTCTTCAGCTGCTCTTTCATGTCTATTGACAGCTCGTCTGCTGAGCAGAGAAATGGATCTCGAACTTAGGCGAATGAACGGTAGTCCTCTTTGAAATAGGACCCAAACTGATTTCTGATATTCGGCGTGATACAGTGTCATTTGACATAGGTATTACGCTGAGTTTAGCTCCTATTCTACACGTCTTGCGCGGCCGGCAAAATCAGTGTTTCGGAAATTGTATGGGGTCGGCCAAGCTTAGCGATTCTATGAGCAACTACATAAGATGCCTGCATACACTGCTTGGAGATGGTGGTTCGTTGTTGCTGGAGGCCATCACGTTCATGTTTAAAGAAGTCCACAGGCTTCTCTTTCTGACTTTTACGAATCAGAAACGTGTCCATAGTTGTGTTTGTTTGCTGATACAGTGTGTGTGAAGTTAATAAAGTTCTAATTTCAACGTCGTGTGTGGGTGTGAACGACACGAATAATGGATATGGATAAGGCTGTGCTAGGCAATGATTCCTAACAAAACTAACTGTACACAATGTAGACAGGGACAGCAAAAAATAGTATTCAAGTGCTGGTGTTTTATTTGTTGCAACACGGTGGATGATACAAAAATGTAAAGGTAGGTGTTAAGGAGAAAAGGGCTAGCTGCAGTTGGAAGAAGGTAGCTAGCTAGGCTAGCTCTCGGGCTACGAGCTTTTTCAAAAGACTGTGGAGCAAATTAATCCTTAGAATAGGCTACGAATAGACCCACTGCAAGCGCAGTAAGGTATTACTAAGGAAGGAGTGAATCTTTTAAAAGACTGTTTATAAAGCAATGAATATCTGAATGATACAGGAAACAAGAGAAATTGAACAAACTCTGCAGAGTGTCGTCTCAGGGTGAGCGCTTACCAATGCCTGCGTTTTTTTTTTTATACTCGGAAACTTATGTGCAACTCGCGTTCAAATGATAAAACTCCGTTTTGATTGGTGGATCAGGAGCAAAACCGTATTTGATTTGTTTGGGTCAGTCCAGCCCCTTGCATTTCGCCACTGAGGGAGCTTTCACTAACCAGTGACAGGTCGGCGGTAGTTCATTTTTTTCTCCGTCTGTGACATCGCGCCCCCCCTGGAGAGTGTTCGCGCCCCCCCAGGGGGGCGCGCCCCCCACTTTGAGAACCACTGTTCTAGAACACACATATATATATATAAAATATCTCCTCAGAACTTGAATAATCCTGATTCCCTGAAGTTGGTGCAATGGCACATGGGAAATTCATTTGGTTAGAAGAAGTGTGTTAGAGAAACCAGAGCGAGGTTCTCTGTGCGTCATCATCCACACAACAACAACAACACAGCGGCTAATTCACAGCGCCTTCTGTAATAGCGCCACGAGGAAGCATTGGAAAATAAATGGCCGGCACTTTCATTCAATGACGGGCCTCATCGGAGTTCTGAAATGAAGTTTGATGGCGGTGTGTGAGCATGCCACACTCAACTGATCCTCCACTGGGCGAACACACACTCCTGGCATGCACACTTCTGTCACACACTCAACAGCTCATCTCGCTTGGGGAAAGTGCACTCGACTGGAGAATGCACCTCAGAATGCACATATGCGGCTAGCCAGAAACACTGTTATTGTAGACTGTGTGTGTGTGTGTGTGTGTGTGTTATGGACTAATGTGTGTGTGTTTGTGTGTCTGTGTGTGTGTGTGTGTGTTTTGTGGTTACTCACTCGCATGATAATAACAGAGAGCTTCCACAGATCAGCTGGTTGGGTGGTGCTTGTGTGTGATTGACAGGTCAGAACAGCTGAAGATGACGATGACATGTGTTGTGGTGATGCTGCTCTGCTCTGCCTGTGCCCTGGGTGGAGCCGCTCGTGTCTCTCGTCACCTCCTCCTCCGCCTGCCCGTCCTCCTCCTCTGCCCACCTGTGCCCCGCTCGTGTCTCACGCCACCTCCTCCGCCCGCCCGTCCTCCTCCTCCTCTGCCCACCCGTCCTCCTCCTCTGCCCGCCCGTCCTCCTCCTCTGCCCACCTGTCCTCCTCCTCTGCCCACCTGTGCCCCGCTCGTGTCTCACGCCACCTCCTCCGCCCGCCCGTCCTCCTCCTCCTCTGCCCACCCGTCCTCCTCCTCTGCCCACCCGTGCTCCTCCTCTGCCCGCCCGTCCTCCTCCTCTGCCCACCTGTCCTCCTCCTCTGCCCACCTGTGCCCCGCTCGTGTCTCACGTCACCTCCTCTGCCCACCCGTCCTCCTCCTCTGCCCACCTGTGCCCCGCTCGTGTCTCACGTCACCTCCTTCACCTGCCCGTCCTCCTCCTCTGCCCGCTCGTCCTCGTCCTCCTCCTCTGCCCACCTGTGCCTCAGTCTGGGCGCTGGCTGGAATTCAGTGGTGGAGTCTCGATGTGTGTTTGTTTAGGGCTTTGTAGTTTATGGCCGGTTATAAAGATGAATCATTAAGACATTATGATGCTCGTCAAATGTTTATGCTCTCACACTGAAATAAAAAGGAGAGAGACGAGAGCCTAGAGTCTAGAACGTCATTACCAAACACATTTTAGTTCCGTACATACAACTCAACATACAAATGCCTATCCAGTTGCTTATCAAACTGTCTCCCTTTGTCCCCATCAGCATGATGAGGCTGAGCAGCTTTGTCCTGCATCCCGCATACTGAGATAATGTCTTGCATTTTCAGTGGTTATTTGGTTTTGAATTGTCAGAAATAAGCAGGCAATGAGAAGGCAATTCTTTGCGTTCTTTTCGAACTGATGAAATCGGTTTAACTATGTGTTTTATGTTTTTCAGCGTTTCATTTTCATCTTGGATAGTAAAGGACTGTGTCCACTGCCTTTTTATACAGCAGGGTTGCGCTGCATGGTGACTGCTGCTTTGCTTAAGGACAATTGCATTTGATTGGCCTGTAATGGCCAGTGCAAGTTGGATGTCTATTAATAAAGACACTTTACGTTGCTACATGTATGTGCCTTAGGGAGGACGGACAGCACAGTCCTCATCATATCTTTATAGAGCAAAAGCTATAGCCTGTATCTTTTATGGCCTAACTGTCTTGCTGTATAATCAACAAGAGGACAAATTATGGGTGTTAACGAGCCGAAAGGCATAATACAAATGTGTTTTTATTTAGTTAGATAGACATATCCAAGTTTTAGGTTACCTCTCAGCGTTGGTAACATGTCCCACATTGTCCAACACAAAGTTATTAGATATCACACATGTTGTCTGTTTACACCCGGTCACCCTACTCGCCTGGACGTCTGGCCATTCTCCTCCGCACGCGCCTTTGAACACATCCACTCGACTACCGCGAAACGGGAGCTCTCCACCCGCGCGCGGTCTGCGACTGAGGCACGCCCTGCATCTTGTAGTCTATCTGTCCCAACCCGCGCATGGCGAGAACGCAACACCGCACTCAATGACAGAGGAAAATCGCTAGGGGGCAAAATGAGGCTGATCTCTTGCCAAAACATCCCGTTTCTGATATTTCATAAAATGAGCACCCTGTCGGCCGTATTTCCCATAGTTACGCCTAGAAAAAAATCATTGGAGTTAAACTTGGAAAGAATATTTTTGGTTTGTATTGCGCTTTACATTTTCTTTGTTCACTTCTAATGAGGAACATATGCATGACTCCAACAAAATATGAAATAGTTGTAAAACTATGACAAGATGAATAGTCAATTTAAATTTGTCTCAATAATCAAACTGTAACACACACACACACACACACACACACACACACACACACACACACACACACATTTAAAAACAAGGTAAGGTGTTTGAAGATATCGCGATTTATTCAGGATATCATTCTGTGTTTACTCCCTCCCTTTTCCGCATCTTATTATCCTCCGACTGTCTCTAGGTGATTTAGCGGCGCCAGTCTGAAGCAGGTGTCCAACATGGCGATCTCGGCTAGCGGATCTCTCTCTATTCCTCTGGCTGTATTGATGTTTTTGGCAGCATTTGGATTGAAAGGTAAGTTAGAAAACTACATACGTATGTGTACTTACAATTGGTAGTAAATGTGTTTGACACAGACAGAGCAATACCACTTTGACGTGTCTTTGATATGTGCGAGGGGTTTGTCCACTGAACTATTGGGTATCCTCCCGCATCTTTTGCATTACTGTAGGTAAAAGGATTTAAATCACAACGTTTCGCCGACTCAAGACATTCGCATCAAATATGTAAACTCCGTCTTCTTGAGGGCTCCTACAGTTTGCAATCCAATCGCAGTTTACACTGTTACAGTTTTCGAAGTGCTCTGACAGCTTTTGTCATGGTTACAAGTATAAACGTAAGGAGTGTGAAGGTTTCTTTGCAAAAGTACACCGACTTAACAATAGTAATGAAAAAAACGAGTAATACATCTCATATTGGTCCAATTTTTTGATTATTGTGCTGGGGCTTCGAAAGGATATACGATGTTAACAGAAGTAATCTGAATGAAATTAAAAGTAGGCAAAGCTCAAAGCTCCACTAAGAAAGGCAACGTTATTCCGCTCAGACATGTATTTATTTGCTATTCATTTTAGCACTGCAACGTTTTCCAGAGGTAAGCTCTTCCTGCCCTAAGCAATCAGGGCTAGCGCAGAGAGGCAAAACACGCAATGCAGCTTGTAGTCCTCTCCATAGTGCCTATCTTCCGTGTTTCAGGAGCAAGGCTACTGTACTATAAGCGATGTGCGCACACTGGCCCAACACCTCATTAAAATCCGCGTTTATCGACATCAACTCAGAGACGATGCTCTTGTGTGATCTGCTCCTCGCGCAGAGAGCAAGTTTAGTGATCGAGGTTAGTGTCGCTGAAATGTCACTGTATGGCGATACAGTTTCTTACAGTGTTGGTTTACGAGTCATGATCATGCAGCAGTGGACTTTGAATTTTTTCGGTATGACCTATGGAAGAGTGTTTACCGAAATGTTTCTGTCAGGGTGCTGTGCCTCCTTCCAAACACAATCTCAAACGCTCTGGAAATCACTACATTTATTCAATCGCTCAGTTCTCTTTTACGTGTGGCGTAATTACTTAAATTAGTTTCTTATTTACCACGAAGCATCTTAACAGCTGGCAAATAAAGTGACAATTACACATTTAGACAAGCGCGTATGGTAAGCTATAGAGGCAGATCGTTTTAAGGCAGCATCTTGTTTTAGTGCAAGGCTCTCAACAGGTCCATTCCGTTGTTCTGCTCGCGTGCTCTCTGCTCTGTTACATGCTTTGCGCTCACGCGGCCTCTAAAGCTGTCATCATGTGCACTCGCAACAGACGTAGTTTTGGCTACTGGCAGTTGTCTGTTTCGCTACCCGTTTGAAAAAGGCTCAGGCTGTGTTTTGTTCGTGTCTGTGTGCATTATGCACTTGCTGAAAGATGCTGCTGGGTGGCTCCAGAGCTCCCGTGAGAGCTGCACTCATCTGCCGGTGCTCGGTGGCAACCCCGCGCAGCGTTTGGACACACTCGAGGCTCCTGAGCCATTTTGAAAAGAGACTGATTGTCACCCAGGGACAAAGTCCCCAAGCTCCCTCAAGCAGTGTGTGTCAAGTAACTGCACCGCACACTGACAGGCAGAGTGCACTGTTGGAGTGGACCGTAAGATCTCTAGAGGATCTCCTTAACTCCAAAGCTGCACTCACATTTCCCTCTGTAGAGACCAGTGTCCTGCAGGTCAGTCGTCTGATTGACCACCTGTGGCAGCCAATCAGAAGGGAGGGTTGCGTGAGTCAGAGCTCCCTTCTGGTTGGTATCCACCAGCTCATTTGTGTTGGGTAGATGCTGAGAGAAGAGCAGGCTGTAGTCTGATGTCGTGACAACAGGCACCCACGCCCCCAGGGAAACCAATCAACTCCCCGCAGAAGGACTGTGAGTCTCCAAAAGGGCTCTGGACTTTCTTTACACTAAACGGAAACTTATAATTAGTGTTTATGAAGTCATTTTTTTACATCCGAAACTTTCCTCTGAAGCAAAAAGTCTTCTTGATGGCAATTAGAGCTAAATTAGTGTTTCTGCATAAAATCCTGCAGAACAGACTTTTGGAGGAGAAACTCCTGTTTCAGTCGTCTCTTCCTGTCGTCTCCTCCACTGGCAGGGTGAGGCGTCCTGTCTAACGGCTAAGCTCCCTGTTAACATGGGGGTTTGACAGGGTGCTCCATACCAAATGATTTAGCTCTAATTAGACTTAAGCCAAAAACGTCATTTGCTTGCTTAGAAAAGGACAGGGGCATAACATCAAACGTCCAGCACAAAGCGGCGTTTGCACCCAAAGAAGACACCTTGTCCAGGCCTGTCTGTGCATTTGAGTCTCAAGTGCATTTCAACCCCTAATGACAATCAGCCCGAAAAGTGTCTGCAGCAGCCGTGTCCATAAAAAAACCTCTTCGTTTTGGGCCAGTGATTCCCAAGAGTCTAAGGGTTTCTCTACGACATCTGCAGTATGTTTTTGAGCTATTGGAAAATATTGCGAAATGCAGGTGGATCTGGATCTGACTTCAAACAGCCTAATAAAAGGCGGAGGAGAGTGAAATATAGCCTTCTATTGTGCTGTCGTCTTATCTGTCCTCTTAAAATAGGCCAGGTGTGTCAGCAAGAGAGGGATGTCACAGGTAAACAGTGTTTGATTGCATTACCATAAATATATGCCCTGTATTCACTGGTGCTAGCCTGTCCCCGGTCTCACTGATGGGGGGGGACACTGTCTGGCTATGGCTACTGGTTTGCTTTGCTGCCCTTCATCATTTGCAACCATCTTTTCTTTTCCTTTTAAAGGGATGGGATTTATTGGACATTAGACTTGCATTATGCTCAGTTTAATATGCCTTTTTTCTAATTGCTAAATAATGCAAAGCACCAAATGATATGGCGTTAGCAGTCAGTACTGGTGCCAGGAGGGAAATTCAGTGTTTTAAAAGGGGCTTGCTTTTGCAGGATTGAGAAAATATTCAGTTTCCACTAATGGCATTTTAAAGAGCCTGTTAGCTATTTTTCAAGAAGCAGATTTAAACTTCAGTAAGTGTAGGCTGTGTAATAAAAAAAACACAACAGATTTGTATTCGAAAAAAGGAGCAGCAAGTCAGTGTTTTCGCCAGGAGGATGTCCAGTCTAATCTCGCAGCCTTCCTAGGGCAGAGGCCTTTGTAAGTCACAAGTACACTTTGAGGTGACAAGCCATTTGCTACCACCAACTGTCTAGGAGTCTATAGTGATGTGATGGGGGTGTATGCATGTGTGTGTATGTCTGTGGTGTGTGTGTGGGTGTGGGGTGGGGTGTGTGTGTGTGCGTGTTTGCATGTGTGTGTGTGTGCGTGCATGTCTGTGTGTTTGTGTGCATGCAGGTGTGTGTGTGTGCGTGTTTATGTGTGTGCGTGTGTATGTGTGTGTAGGTGGAGGGAGGAATTTCTCTCTTCTCTTCTCTTCTCTTCTCTTCTGTTGTACAGCCCACCGTTGAGATTCACAGAAAACAGTGCACTGAATGCATACCCAGTGCAGTGCAGTGCAGTGAATGCATACCAATCACCACTGATGCCTGAAACTTCCCATGCTTTGCATGTCCAGGGTGCATCAGGGCCGTATCAGGGCCATATCAGAGCCATATCAGGGCCATATCAGGGCCATATCAGGGCCAGACCAGGGCCAGATGAGGGCCAGATGAGGTCTAGACATAGCTGCTGTGCCAGATGCCAGTCATCACATATCTGTATTCTAGATCTGTATCTGTACTGTTCCATTATTGTGTCCGGTTTTATTCAGTTCGGGCTTGAGGCAATTGCTGAATTATTCTATCTGAGTGCATAGATACTGTTGCCCCATAGATACTGTTGCCTCATAGATACTGTTGCCATATTATAAAATGTATGGGGCTGTGTATTGGCAAGACTCTGGCGATATGATACGTATCATGATACAGGAGTTACAATGTAAGCAAGGCAATATATTGCAATTTTTAAAGAGTTACTTCCTGTCTCAGTTGATGTTGTTAGAGTTTGTGTGAGTGTGCGTGTGCGTGTGAGTGTGAGTGTGCGTGTGAGTGTGAGTGTGAGTGTGAGTGTGCGTGTGAGTGTGCGTGTGAGTGTGAGTGTGCGTGTGAGTGTGAGTGTGAGTGTGCGTGCGAGTGTGAGTGTGAGTGTGAGTGTGTGTGTGAGAGTTAAGTCTCTGAAGATAGATTCCAACACTGCTCTCTAGCAGTTAGGGGCTTACACACAACACAAAGAGCTACTGGCTGCCATGAATCTTCGCATCTAAAGTTTTAATTAAAAATTGATACTCAAGTGTCCCTAGTATGTTGCACAGTGAAGGTCTTGATCTCAAATGGCTAGTCTGTGACACATCTCAATGGCCCACAGGCCCCATGAAACATTCCCCGTGATGTTAGGAGATGTTCAGTGCCCCATGAAACATTCCCCATGATGTTAGGAGATGTTCAGTGCCTGATGAAACTAATGCTGTGTCCCTGAGAGTGTCTGTCCTCGGCAGAACTCTGAGTGTCCCTGAGAGTGTCTGTCCTCGGCAGAACGCTGAGTGCATCTTCAGCAGCGGAGGTGTGTGTGAGGTGTGTGTGAGGTGTGTGTGAGCAGGTCATGGCAGTGTACTCCCAGGAGAGTACGGCTATGAGTATCCTCTGATAGTATGGCTATGAGTATGCTCTGATAGTATGGCTATGAGTATGCTATGCTCTGATAGTATGGCTGTGAGTATGCTCTGATAGTATGGCTGTGAGTATGCTCTGATAGTATGGCTGTGAGTATGCTATGCTCTGATAGTATGGTTATGCGTATGCTCTAAGGACAATGTAACTGTGAGTATGTTAGTGTGCTCTGATAGTATGGCTGTGAGTATGCTCTGATAGTATGGCTGTGAGTATGCTCTGAGGACAGTGTGACTTTTTAGGTCTCGAAAAGAGGACATGTCCGGGTAAAAGAGGACGTCTGGTCACCCTATCTGAGTGTCAGTGGGAAACCTGCTGAAGGAACCCTATGGTGGTGGAGGGGTGGAGGGCTTCATCCAGCGCCTGGTGGTGGTGGTGGAGAAATATTTTAATAATTTCTACTTTAGATCTCACCATGACCCCCGTTTGTGCCAATTCGAGAAATTATGATGTGACAGATATTAATTATCAAATGTTTTGTAACTTTTCAAATGGAAATGTGCTAACGGATTGGTCCATTCACGGCCTCCCCACCAGCCCACAGAAGAGATTAAGATGACAGTCGGCGATAAAAGGGGGAAAAAAGATGAATAATAATCATCATGGTGAAGATGTGCACACATGGTTTTGCTTCATCATTAATCTGGGGCGTGCTGAAACGCTGAAAGGAGAACAACACAGTGGCGTAATGTGCGTGTGTGTGTGTGTGTGTGAGAACAACACAGTGGCGTAATGTGCGTGTGTGTGTGTGTGTGTGAGAACAACACAGTGGCGTAATGACAGCCATGCCTGTTGCAACAGCCGCAGATAAGCGCGCAATTAGCCGAAGCTGAGTCGTTTGGAGTTCCCTGAATAATGAGTCCTTCCCTTTCCTCCATTCTCCTGCGGAGCGGTGGCTTCTCCTTCCGGCCTGGCGACACACACACGTGCCCCCAGAAAGCGAGTGTGAGAGAGAGAGGGAGAGAGAGAGCGAGAGAGAGGGAGTGAGGGAGGAAGAGAGCGAGAGAGCGATTGCGGGGGACAGCTGTTGTTTGTAGATCCTGACAGCCCTGAGAACTGCTCGGCTAAAGTGACCTTGTTTGTTTTGGAGATTCTCAAAGACTCTCCCTCCTCCAGAGGCTCTGCACAGGAGCACAGGAGACATGGCCTCTAGTTTTAATACCCATGTAGAAATGGCCTCTAGTTTAATACCCATGTAGAAATGGCCTCTAGTTTAATACCCATGTAAGAAATGGCCTCTAGTTTAATACCCATGTAGAAATGGCCTCTAGTTTAATAACCCATGTAGACATGGCCTCTAGTTTAATACCCATGTAGAAATGGCCTCTAAGTTTAATACCCATGTAGAAATGGCCTCTAGTTTAATACCCATGTAGAAATGGCCCTCTAGTTTAATACCATGTAGACATGGCCTCTAGTTTAAATACCCATGTAGAAAATGGCCTCTAGTTTAATACCCATGTAGAAATGGCCTCTAGTTTAATACCCATGTAGAAATGGCCTCTAGTTTAATACCCATGTAGACATGGCCTCTAGTTTAATACCCATGTAGACATGGCCTCTAGTTTAATACCCATGTAGAAATGCCCTCTAGTTTAATACCCATGTAGAAATGGCCTCTAGTTTAATACCCATGTAGAAATGGCCTCTATTTTAATACCCATGTAGAAATGGCCTCTAGTTTAATACCCATGTAGAAATGGCCTCTAGTTTAATACCCATGTAGACATGGCCTCTAGTTTAATACCCATGTAGACATGGCCTCTAGTTTAATACCCATGTAGAAATGGCCTCTAGTTTAATACCCATGTAGAAATGGCCTCTATTTTAATACCCATGTAGAAATGGCCTCTAGTTTAATACCTATGTAGACATGGCCTCTAGTTTAATACCCATGTAGAAATGGCCTCTAGTTTAATACCCATGTAGAAATGGCCTCTAGTTTAATACCCATGTGTGTGTGTATCTCTAATCACAAACATTTGTTCTTGAGCTCTAATGATCAATGCAGGAGTGGGCCCCCTCCGTGTCCTTGGTCCAAGATGGAGGCCAGTTTGAATGGAGTCCGTTGGGCGTCTACCTTTTGGCTGTTGTCACAGCGTCTCTTTCTGACACAGGGATACGCTGGGACAGATCAAATCAAAGAGCGTGAAAATGAGTGCGTCCCATGGCTCTGTGGTGTGTTTGTGTGTGTGTGTGTGTGTGTGTGAGTGTGTGTGTGTGTGTGTGTGAGTGTGTGTGTGTGTGTGTGTGTGTGTGTGTGTGTGTGTGTGTCTCATGGCGTACCAGCACTGCTAGCCCTCTGATATACTGTGGAGTGTGTCTGAGCCTGATGGCGGTGCGTGCTGCAGTGGTCAGGACTGATCTGCATTGGGCTGTGGGGTTGTGTGTGTGTGTGTGTGTGTGTGTGTGTGTGTGTGTGTGCGTGTCTGTGTGTGTGTGTGTGTGTGTGTGTGTGTGGGTGTCTGTGTGTATGTGTGTGTGTGTGTGTGTGTGTGTGCTGCAGTGGTCAGGACTGATCTGCATTGGGCTGTGGGGGAAGACAGCAGGCCTAAGTGACACCAGCGTGATCTGCACCGGACAGACAGACCAGCAATCCAATTACGGGCCGAAGAGAGGGGGGAGCCTCTGGGATAATATTTGGCTTCCTAAAACAAACAAGGTGAAGACAGCTTGTTGTGTGAACGAGCGGGCAAGCGAGACAGACAGAGAAAGTGAAAGAGGGTGAGAGAGAGAGCGAGAGAGGGAGCGAGAGAGAGCGAGTGAGAGAGGGAGTGAGAGGGAGCGAGAGAGAGAGAGGGAGCGAGGGAGTGAGGGAGAGAGAGCGAGCGAGACAGAGAGAAATAGAGGGAGAGAGAGAGAGCGAGAGAAAGAGGGAGTGAGGGAGGAAGAGAGCGAGAGAGCGATAGAGCGAGGGAGTGATTGCGGGGGATAGCTGTTGTTTGTAGATCCTGACAGCCCTGAGAACTGCTCGGCTAAAGTGACCTTGTTTGTTTTGGAGATTCTCAAAGACTCTCCCTCCTCCAGAGGCTCTGCACAGGAGCACAGGAGACATGGCCTCTAGTTTAATACCCATGTAGAAATCCGAGGCAATAAAAAGGGGGCACCAGGCGTGCGTCTCCACTGGGGCGGCGCTGGTGCTGCTCTGGGCCTCACTGTGATGCTGAACCCGAGTGTGTTTTTATTTCATTCCTGTTCGAGGAGGAGAAAGACCATAAATGTTTTATATGGAGCTTTTCCCCTCAGGCAGTTTATTCTACATATAATAGAGGAATACAATCACGACTTTAAGCTCTAAATGCAGTTTATTCTACATATAATAGAGGAATACTATCACGACTTTAGGCTCTAAATGCCTGTGAAAGACATTTGTGTTTTAGAGGCTAAATAAAGAGGTTGACTTATCTCCCATCAGTCAGCAGACCTGCTCCAGAGATGGAGACATCTGAGTTTATAGAGACAGACTGCCAGGCGAGGCGAGGCGTCCTCTCTTCACATCCTTCCTGTCTTCTTCATTTGAGGAGGGGACTTGGTGGCGCGGTGTCGGCGTCCTTCAGTGCTGTTGCCTTCGGCTCGCTCACGGCCGCGTTGGCAGGGGATCTGCGCAGAGCTGCGCTGTGACAGAAGTCTCTGCCCAGCCGCTGAGAAGAGGGCGAAGCCGGACACGGGGTGAAGGATGGCACGTCTGATGCCATGACAGCGCCAGTCGCTGCCATTTGAAAGGCAGAAAGCAGAGACGTTATTTCTGTGCTGGACTTGTAACGCTCCTGCGGGCGCTCACAGCGGACAGATTGGAAGTAGGGCTGGCGCTGGCTATGGAGAGAGAGAATCCTTCATTCATGACAGAGCAGGGTAACGAGAGAGAGAGAGAGAGAGAGAGAGAGAGAGAGAGAGAGAGAGAGAGACGCTCTGACAGGGGAGAGGGGCACGTCTGCGCTGATAAATATGACATTGTTCTCCACAGCCCACCCCCCTCCCTCTGTGTTCTCCACCGCCCACCCCCCTCCCTCGGCTGAACTAGCCTCATTGTCTACCTCAGTGGCCCGGCCTCTTGATTCATTTTCGCTTTGGAGAGGGGAAAAAAATCAAATTATTTTGTTTTTCAGGGCATCAGGAGCACATTAATGTGCCTGAGAGAGCAGTCACAGGCCTCCATTAACAGAGAAGAGAGAGCAGTCACAGGCCTCCATTAACAGAGAAGAGAGAGCAGTCACAGGCAGAGAAGAGAGAGCAGTCACAGGCCTCCATTAACAGAGAAGAGAGAGCAGTCACAGGCCTCCAGTAACAGAGAAGAGAGAGCAGTCACAGGCCTCCATTAACAGAGAAGAGAGAGCAGTCACAGGCAGAGAAGAGAGAGCAGTCACAGGCAGAGAACAAAGAAGCCCCCGCCACAGCAGTAATGCCACAGCGCCATCCTCTCCCACCAGCGCCACGCACCTCCCCACCTCCCCACCGCACCACCCGTCAGCCTGGGAGACACATGCAGCCCACCTCCCCACCGCACCACCCGTCAGCCTGGGAGACACATGCAGCGCACCTCCCCACCGCACCACCCGTCAGCCTGGGAGACACATGCAGCGCACCTCCCCACCGCACCACCCGTCAGCCTGGGAGACACATGCAGCGCACCTCCCCACCGCACCACCCGTCAGCCTTGGAGACACATGCAGCGCACCTCCCCACCGCACCACCCGTCAGCCGGGGAGAAACACGCCTGCTGACAGCCTCTCTCTGTGAGCAGGGCTCAGTGACACCACCGCCTTGATACATGAATCTAGAAATCCATCTGTCCCTTTGGTTTCAAATACTTTGTCACTTGAATAGACGCCGGTGCTTTTGTTCCTGTGTGTGTGCGTGTGTGTTTACACGGAGGTAAAATAAGAGACATGTGTGTGTGTGTGTGTGTGTTTCTCCTGCTGCTTGGCGACAGCGTCAGGGCTCCGAAAGGGGGTTTGTGGAAGAGTGTGTGTGACAGGGGGTTTGGGGAAGAGGGTGGCCTACTTCAGCCGAGTGTTGTTGGAGAGCCCGACATGAAAAATGCTCTGACATGCTGGTTCGATGACATGGCCACAAAGCACCATGGGACACGACCCAGTTAGGGCCCGTCAGAACTGTCCAGGTTACTCCGGGTAGGAGGGTCACCGATTTCGTGTTGCCATGGGAACTGTTAAAAATGGAAGGCATTCTGTAAATGACTCTTAACCTCATTATCGGCAGCATTCATCTCACTTAGAACACTGGGAAGGAGGAGAACATGAAGCCAAGGAGACCAACGGCCTAAGGTGAAGCAGGTGCCATGGCAACGGCCTGAATGCGACCCTCTCTGAGGACGGGCTCTGCGCAGATCAATCTGGAGCCTCGGAGGATCCCCAGCTGGCCAGCTCAGAGAGAGAGATCCGCTCACACACACACACACACATCCCCACGCCTCTTCTCTCGGCCGGCTCAGAGAGAGAGAGTGGCCGCTCAATAACACACACAGATGGCAGCCTCCCCGGGACCTCCCTCTCCTGGGCTGCTAAATACTGCAGCGTGTGAGGGCATTGAACTCCCTCAGAAGTTAATCCGGTTTCCTTAATGAAGGGTCCAGACATGTCCGTCGGCACGGAGACCAGTGAGACCTCCAGGCCTCCGCCAGTTTCACACGCTCCACAAAACCAAAAGATCCGGCTCGCCACATCTCAAAACCAGGCCAAAAGATCCGGCTCGGCACATCTCAAAACCAGGCCAAAAGATCCGCCTCTGCCACATCGCTGATATTCCCCCACAGTGAGAACAGCAGGCGCCAAAAGCACAAATGAAAATTTGCAACATCGAATTTCGAAGTGTCGGCTTCAATATGTATTTTGATACTGTTGCTCTAACTAAAGAGTCCTTGGCGAAGGCCTCAGCCTTGTGGGTTTGCTTGGCACAGACAAACCATCTTAATTACTCCCCACTTCCACCAATTGCATTTGTCATTGTCAGCTGAATGAAGCCAGTGCAACCCCAGCAATAATATGAATTCAGCCAAAGCTGTCGGCTATTGATCGGCCTCCTGGCCAGGGACGAGCGTGTTCTAGAACATCTTCTGTTGTGAGCGCAGCGGCTGCGTACTCTAATCACAACACCCCTGGTCACAAACACACACACACACACACACGCTGGGCCTCTGTCTAGGAATCCCTGTGTGGCTGAGCTGTGTGTGTGGCGCAGGGAATTAGCCCGTCATTAAAGATGGACTGACACCTCCTGTTCCGGGCTCTCGGGTCGTCTCCAGGCAGATGGACCGACCTGCGTCTGTGGTTCTGCCTGAGGCTCGTTCCTGTCACGGAGTCCGTCACTGTCACTCAGGCTCCTGCGGGACCTGCTCCGGTTCTGGGTGAGATCCCGCTCTCAAGCACAGCAGAACCACTAGAGAGAAACCTAACGCCACTAAGGACGAAACTTAACAGAACCGCAGAACCGCTCCGTAATCTCCAGCAGCTCCACCTAAGTGTGACTGTAAAGGTTGACTATTCTATGCAGTGTTGGCAGGCTGCTCAGTACAGTACACTGAAGAAACTGTCTTAGTAACTCCATTTTAATGACAAAGCTCCTCTCTACCATACATCAGTGAGGTTATAACCGCTGGTCCCTTGTTTCATTTATCTAAGGCAGTGGTTCCCAAACTTTTTACAGTCCCGTACCCCTTCAGACATTTAATCTCCAGCTGCGTACCCCCCATGCCCCCCCCCCCCCAATGCTTGTTCATCGTTGCGATCGTTGTTGTGTTTATACGAAAGAAATACAGCCTTGCAGGACAAAATACAGAGGAATTTGGCGATTTTGATGCACAAAATTATGTTTCCGTCTGAAAGTTGCAATTCTGGTACATTCTGCGAATTCCGTCCGTTTTCTGTTATCGCGGAAATTTTCTCCCCGCGTACCCCCTGAACCACTTCTCGTACCCCTGGGGGTACGCGTACCCCAGTTTGGGAACCGAGGATCTAAGGCAATCTTGTTACCCATACACTAACTCCACAGCCACTGGTCCCTTGTTTCATTTATCTAAGGCCACTGGTGCTCCCGGGTCAGTTGGATCAGTCTTGTGTAGGTCTCTCTTTGGGATGTAAATGATGCCTTTCTCCTCCTCCCTCTCCGCCCGCCATGTCCTTTAGTCTCGCCCTGCTCCCAGCTCTCCTCACAATGTTAATTTAATTTTAGCCAATCAGGTGCATTGATTTCCTTTCTGTCTGCTCTGAAATGTTATGGGAGCACTCTGTCAGCGGTAATGCCATTCAGGCTAATTTGTTGTTTCTCTGTGGAAGTGACAGTCATTTAACATTAGGAAGCTTTCAGAAGAGGCAGGCCTGTTTTTCTCAATGGAGAGCTGCACTCCTGACCTTCGCCTTCTGGCAGGCGGTCCCTGGGGGGCGGGGGGGGGGGGGCACAGGAAAAACGCGTGGAGAGAGGGGGGGGGGTCACACAGCATTAGCGAGAGAGATGACGGATACACCGCTGTAACACAATCCCTCAGCACACAGCAGCCACGGCGTACACACACACACACACACACACACACGCCAAATGGCAGTCTGTCTTAATGGGAATCGACAGACACAAAGCTTCTCCCTTTGCAAAAAAATACAACTCCATTTAGTTTATTTTTTTACTTGCTCAATTCAAAATGGCTGCTCGTCTCTGGCTGTGTTTGCCATTGGAACAGGCCCTGGTGCT
>NW_024879707.1:40000-42500 GCF_900700415.2 Clupea harengus | reverse complement strand
ATCAGTGGTTTATCTGAAGCCGTGAAGACTGGGGATGACCCACATCTCCCTCATTACATGTTACAAACTGGCAGCGGAATGTGAACACACCATTATACTGAGGTTGGGATCGGGATGGAACTCACAGAGCGAGTGAACACACCTTTGTGTTGGTTTGGGATACAGACGCCTTGAAGTGATGCGACCCGCAGAGCGAGTGAACACACCATTGAGTTATTTTGGGTTAGTGATTCTTTATAGCGATGACTTACAGCGTTGCAACTCACAGAGCGAGTGAACACACCATTGTGTTAGTTTGGGTTAGTGATTCTTTATAGCGATGACTTACAGCGTTGCAACTCACAGAGCGAGTGAACACACCATTGTGTTAGTTTGAGTTAGTGATGCCTTCTAGCGACGCCTTCTAGCACCGCGACCCCCAGTGTGAGGGAGCACACGTCTGAGTGAGTGGAGGTTGCATGGTGATGATGGTTGCTATGGTGATGAGTGAAACGCTGGGGCAGACGGCAGTCCCAGGATGCACTGGGGCAGACAGCAGTCTGGTTTCTTCCTCAGAGGACCGCCACTCCCAGGATGCACCTGGGTTACAGTGAGGTAATCAGAGTCCAGACTAATGTTACATTATCATTCACTGCAGTATATCTCTATCTACACGTTGTAATTACACACACACACACACATGCACACACACACAGACATGCACACAACACACACACATTCATTCTAGCTGTTCAAGCCTCTCTGGTCTTCTGAAAACCTTTATCTGTCAAAGAGATCCTTTTTAATTGCTGCTTTTTTATGGCCTCCACTTCTCAGACGGACTCCTTAGCAAACAGAGTTAAATGAAGCGGGGAGGATTTCCAGGAGTCGTATTCCTCTCTACCATACAAGTGCGCTTTCCTTCTCCTCACCGCTGTGGGATGCAGAGTAAAGCTGAAGTGTTTTATTAAAGTTTTATGCCAACACTAAAAATGGCGTCATGAATTTACAGCAGGAACATCATTAGTATGATAAATGATGTTTTTTTGATGCAAGATATTCCTTGTTAAGCGATTATGTGCAATTATGTGTAATGACTCCTTCGACGCGGGAAGACATCAGGTACAGACAAAATGCATGTTTGTTTTTTGTCACCTGCCATTAGTCTTGAGCGTGGAAGTCTCAGGAGAATATTAATCAGCATCCGGCGCGGCACACACACACAACACACAAGCACAGTCACACACACGCACACACCACACACACACACACACACACACACACCACGCCCGCGTGAGTCCCAGGAGGGACCCATCTCTGTCTTCTGGGGCCGGCAGGGCTTTAGCCCTCCACACCACACCACAGCACCACACACACACACACACACCACACACACACACACACCACACACCACACACACACTTTAGCGCTCCAGCTATCAGACATTCCATGCCAGTGATTATGGGGCATTAAGCCATCTCTGTGACACCTCATCCACTCAGAACAGCAAAGCACACACACTCACACACACACACACACACACACACTCACACACACACACTCACACGCACACACTCACACACACACACTACACACACACACAGACACACACACACACACACACACACACACACACAGACACACTCACACACACACACTCACACACACACACACTCACACACACACACGCTAACAGGCACACACACACATACATACATACACACACACACATACATACATACACACACACAGGGACACATACAGTTTTTTTGAATCCGCAGAGAAGGTTGTAAAGGGGTTTGTGTTTCGTCACCAGTGTAATTAGAGTTTATATTGATGGCAGCAGTCAGGCCTTCAGTCAAGTGGTCCGTGCTGAAGGTGACACGGGGACGTTTTTCCGCAGCGCCAACAGACGTGCTGTCACAACCCGTTCATTGCCATCGCCACCGCCACCGCCGCCGCTTACATCATCATCAATCTGGCCAATTAGGCCTCAGCGCTCGTGCCATAGAGCCTTTACAGCAGACTTAAAGCGTTGCGCGCTGAGCGCTGAGCCCGTGGGGGGGGGGCTGAAGCTGTCAAGGTGCGCTGGCGGAGACAAAGGATGCTGCGGAGCTGATTTCCCAGCCTCGGTTCTCCGTGGAACACCAGGAGACGAGTTCTAATGATGACGACTGTATAATGCTCAAATTACAGCATGCAAGACCTGGCCTTCAGGCGGATGATGTTCTGTCATTCTCAGATCTGTGTGTGTGTGAGAGAGAAAGAGAGAGTGTGTGTGTGTGTGTGTGTGTGTGAGAGTGTGTTTGTGTCTGTGTGTGTGAGAGTGTGTGTGGGTATGTGATTGTTTGTGTGTGTGTGTGTGTATGCGTAAGAGTGTGTGTGGGTTAGTGATTGTGTATGTGTACGTGTAAGAGTGTGTGTGTGAGTGTGAGTGGGTGTGTGTGTGTGTATGTGTGCGAGTGTGTGTGTGTGTGAGTGCTGCTCCACTCCGCTCCTTGCTTCTCAGGTACCCTTGGAT
>NW_024879707.1:32500-35000 GCF_900700415.2 Clupea harengus | reverse complement strand
TGTGCTGAGGGTTTCATGAGCAGAGATAGAGGGGTGTGTGTGTGTGTGTGTGTGTGTGTGTGTGTGTATGTGTGTGTGTGTCTCCTTGTCTGTGCTGAGGGTTTCGGTAGCAGAGACAGAGCATACTTTAGTCTGACTATAAAGCTGTGTGAAAGCCTGGTGAGCTCAGAACAAAACCCTTTAAAAGCACAGTGGCTACAACCCCCCCGCCCACGCCCCCCCGCCCCCCGCCCCCCCCAGCCACAGGGCCAGCGGTAGCAGAGTCTTGGCTCTGCCAGAGACCAGTGTTTGTGTGTGTGTGTGTGTGTTTGTGTGTGTGTGTGTGTGTGTGTGTGTGTGTGTGTGTGTGTGGTCCAGGCCAGATGACAGGACAGGAACCACGTCAGATGTCACGGCTGACGAACTCACACGTCAAACACTGCTGCTGGCAGAGCAGACAGGATCTGCCCTGGATGTGTGTGTGTTCTGGTCTGGTGTGGATGTGTGTGTGCTGGTCTGGTTTTGATGTGTGTGTGTGTGTGTGTGTGTGTGTGTGCTGGTCTGGTGTGGATGTGTGGTGTGCTGGTCTGGTGTGGATGTGTGTGTGCTGGTCTGGTGTGTGTGTGTTGTGCTGGTCTGGTGTTGATGTATGTGTGTGTGCTGGTCTGGTTTTGATGTTTGTGTCTGGTCTGGTGTGTGTGTGCTGGTCTGGTTTTGATGTGTGTGTTGCTGGTCTGGTGTGGATGTGAGTTCTGATCTGGAGTGGATGTTGAGTTCGGGTCCAGTGTAGACCCATGAGATCAGAGACCCCCACCATGGCTGAGGCGAGGTCTGTCCCCCACGCTGGAGTCCTGGTGGCGCGGTCTGAAACGGGCTGAAATGTTAATTCATTGCCCCGCGGGGACAGAGGCCGTGGCTCTGATGGAATATGAGGCACGCAGTTATTGACACATTTACAATGGGTTGTGTCTGCCAGCTTCTGAAGAATGTGATGTGACGATTATGAAATAAAATGCAGAAAAAACACATCTGATCTATCTCTGCTCCCTTTACACACTGCCCCCCACTGACACACACACACACACACACACACACACACACACACACACCACACACACTGGCACAGGCACAGGCACACAAACACACACACACACACACTGGATGACTGACAGGCTGGAGAGAGATCAAAACCTGATCATTAGCAGAGCCTAAGAAGGACACAACACATCAGAGGAAGGAGCACACACACACACAACTCACACACACTCACACACACACACACACACACACACACAGAATGATGTGTCCTCATACACGATTATTCATAGCTCTGGAGCTAGCGTCGGACATCACATAAAAACCTGTCACGTTTGTACTCGGAATAATCAGGGCTCCAGTTCTGATGATGGGGAAGCATTAGCAAACATGTTTCCGAGGTTAAACAGACTCCAGTTCTTCTTTAGCACGGCGTTCTGAGGATGGGGAAGCATTAGCAAACATCTCCAGAGGTTACACAGAACTCTGATACAGATGAAGCCATTTTTGTGGTGAATCGTTTTTTTTTGGATGGAAATAGGCTGCTGCTCGCCTCCATATTGCGTTGTGCTGTGTGTGGATTGTGTGTGTGTGTGTGTGTGTGTTGTGTGCACACAACGTGGTGACAGCTGCCTCTGTTCAATATGCAGCTGCAGCTTTCAACAGGCTGAAATTTGAGGGGTTTCAGATTACTTAGTGTCTGCAGCCCTAGCCTTTCAAAGCTGTCTCAGTAATACGCTGAAGCACACGGCCACCGCTTTGCTTCTCCCTGCTTTTAGCACTCGTCTTGCCAGCACACTGTCTCGGCCTGGCTCCTCATTATCACGTGTGTGTCCCCTACTCCTCATAATGACGTGGTGTGTGTGTGTGTGTGTGTGTGTGTGTGTGTCCCCTGCTCCTCATAATCACGTCTGTGTGTCCCCTGCTCCTCATAATCACGTGTGTGTGTGTGTGTCCTGCTCCTCATAATCACGTGTGTGTGTGTGTGTCCTGCTCCTCATAATGACGTGTGTGTGTCCTGCTCCTCATAATGACGTGTGTGTGTCCTGCTCCTCATAATCACGTTGTGTCCCTGCTCCTCATAATGACGTGTGTGTCCTCAGTCTCAGGCTCAGCCTTTGTCTCTCCTATCTGCTTGGAGGGATTAAGATGTAGATGTGATATGGTTCTCTCCCACTGAGTGTGTGTGTGTGTGTGTGTGTGTGTGTGTGTGTGTGTGTGTGTAGATGTGATATGGTTCTCTCCCACTGATGCAAAACCTCTCTGTTTCACAGATGCCCTTTTCACTTGCCTTTTGCAGAAAAAAACTGTCAGTTAATCCAAGCACAGAAAGCTTTTAAAAATGATTTCAGTCATGCATTGTAAACTCATTTTCCCCAAACACTCACTCATTCCCCCTCATCTCCCTGGAAATGACCTAATGCGCGCTCTAATTAAATATTGGATATATATAATGATATATCAAGCATTACTAATGCACACTGCA
>NW_024879707.1:25000-27500 GCF_900700415.2 Clupea harengus | reverse complement strand
AAGGCCTTGGATCCCTCTCCTTGGAACTGGGTGTATTTGCATGCTGATTCTGCTGCCATTGGTCAGAGTATACCTAAGGCTTAGTGTGTGTGTATATGTGTGTGTGTGTATGTGTATGTGTTTGTGTGTGTGTGTGTGTGTGTTGTGTGTGTATGTGTATGTGTATGTGTTTGTGTGTTGTGTGTGTGTGTGTGTGTGTGTGTGTGTGTGTGTTGTGTGTGTGTGGGTCCGGCTGGATCTGGTGTGGTTTGGTGGATCAGTCTGGCTGTGCCATGTGGGCCTGAACGGTGTGTGTGTGTGTGTGTGTGTGTATGTGTATGTGTATGTGGGCATAGTGTGTGAATAACTATGTTTGGGTTTGGATGACCTTTGACCTGGCAGTTTATCCTGTGAAGTCCCTCCCCTGCAGTCTGCTCTGTCTTCACAGTAAAATATTTTACAGCCATTTTCTTCATTTGACATTTGGAGATGAAGTCTGTGCTGAGTCCGAGCGCGAGGAAGGACACTCGCTAACCTTTATCTGGTCTTTGGAGAACCCAGCTTTATTTCACAATATAGAGCCCACCTTTTATTTATTTATTGGCGGGAGGAAGCCCAGGGTGGAAATGGTGTTTTGATCTTCACTTTTCAACTCTATATCTGCTTTCCCAGACAGCACAGTAGCTTGCTGGAACTTGGTGTGTCGACCTTCAGTGGTGTGTGTGTCTGTGTGTGCTTGTGTGTGTGTGTATGTGTATGTGTTTGTGTGTGTGTGTGTGTGTGTGTATGTATGTGAGTGTGTGTCTTCAGCATATATTAAATACGGGCCTAAACCTTTTTCTGCCATTGCTATCAAATACTTTCTGTTTTTTCCTTGTACTTCAAAGAATAATTTCAGTAAAAAAATTATCAGAAAAATGGAATGCTTGAGAGGCTCTCCCAGATATGTGTGTGTGTGTGTGTGTGTGTGTGAAAACACACTCAGCGCTTGGCGCTGCCTTAACCAGTTTGGTGGCTAATGAATCATCCAATCCTGTTATTTGGCTGGAGATCGGCCGGAGGTTATAAATAAAATAATCACGTTTTCGACTTCATTTTCCTCGAGTTAGAGTTCTTATTTGAAGGATATTATCAGGAAGATGTTCTTGGCCGCATGTATTCAATAAGAATATGAATTTTACATTTGACAGAGATGTTCTTGTGTGTAAAAGCTGAGTTTCCTGCACTCTTGGTCTCTCTCTTGTGCTTCAATCAGAAATGGGAATGAGAGAAGTAAAGAGAATAATCAATAGGCTATGAATTGTACATTTGTTGTACTTTTATCCGCTCTCACATGTATTTGTTAGTCAGGATTGTTAAATAATTATGTTGTTTTCTTGGCCAAAGCTAAGCCTAATTGGATTGGTAGCAGACTTTAATCAGACTGATAATGTAGTTTTTGAGGTTGAGTGAAGCTCCTGTTGACTCTGTGTGTGTGTGTGAGAACTTGTGTGTGTGTGTGTGTGAGAACGTGTGTGTGTGAGAACGTGTGTGTGTGTGTTGTGGTCTGTGGAGAGTAGCATCTCCTGTCTGTCAGGGCTGATATTGATTGAAGTTTAACAGGAGCGCGTGTGTGTTTGTGTGTGTGCGTGCGTGTGTGTGTGTGTGTGTGTGTGTGGAGAGGGGTGTTAGTGTGTTAGTCATGGGATCAGGTAATTCTGGGGGCCTGGAGTGGCCTCAATTGGCCCTGTGAAGGAGAAAAGCAAGAAGTAGGCTCATCTCATCTCACCTCATCTCATCTCACCTCATCTCATCTCACCTCATCTCACCTCATCTCACCTCATCTCATCTCACCTCATCTCATCTCATCTCATCTCACCTCATCTCACCTCATCTCATCTCATCTCATCTCATCTCATCTCATCTCATCTCACCTCATCTCATCTCACCTCATCTCATCTCACCTCATCTCATCTCATCTCATCACCACAAAGGCACTACTGGAGAGCGATGCTAGTGGACAAATCATTTGGTGTTTTTGTCATCACAGTCATTATCACTATTAGTTATCATCTTCATAATCACTAACATCAATATAAACTAAATCATCAGTGTCATCTTCATCACCGTCTTCATCACCGTTGTCATCATCATCTTCATTGTCATCATCATCATTATCACCGTCATCATCATTATCTATATTAGTGTCATCGCCATCACCATCTTCGTCACAGTAGTCATCATCATCATCATCAGCATCATCACCGTCGTCATCATCATTATCAATATTAGTTATCATCTTCATAATCACTAACATCAATATCAACTAAATCATCATCATCATCACCAACATCATCATCATCATCATCATCATCATCACTATCAGTGTGAGGGTTAACATCATCATCAGCACATGTTGTTATAGTGTGAGGAGTGTGTGTGTGAGTGTGATGAGTGTGTGTGTTATGGTGTGTGTGTGTGTGTTGTTAATGTGTGTATGTATGTGTGTGATGAGTGTGTGTGTGTGTGTGATGGGTGTGTG
>NW_024879707.1:12500-15000 GCF_900700415.2 Clupea harengus | reverse complement strand
TGTGTACAGCCCTAAGAATGAGTGTAGTGTATCGAGTGTATTAGTATTTGTAATATACCTGTGTGTGTGTGTTGGAGGTTGCATTATAGACAGTATATAGTAGATTTTTAATTCTGCCACTCTTCTTCTATCTTCCATTACCATCAGTTAGGAAAGAAAGTAAAACCACACACTACGTGCCCCCCCCCCCCATGTCCGCCCCAGGCAGGTTGTGCACATACACACACCAGGACGACTAGCCTGCAGGAACGCCCCCCCCCCCCCCGTCTTCACTCTGATGATTGGCTCGGGGGCTTGGCCGGAGTCCCACGCAGAGAGTCCACATCAGGCTTGCATGCATTCCATTCCAAGTCAGCTAAATCAATGTAGCCAAGAGCTCATTGAAATTCCTGACTGTCTGCAAGCGGTTGATTCCCTTTAAGCAGTGTTCTAACGTCCGTCAAGGCCTGCGGTGAATGTGTGTGTGTGTGTGTGTGTGTGTGTGTGTGTGTGTGTGTGTGTGTGTGTGCGGTGAGTGTGCGGCATCCTCTCTCTGCGCTGGGAGAGCTGCTGGAGGTTTCTGGTCGTGTTGGACCCACACACACGGATCACAGGAAGATGCCAGCCTGTGTTCCCTTCATCAGGCTCCCCAGCAGAGTGTCCAGCACGTGTCACAGTCCTGTGAAGTGAAGCTGAGAGGGGAGACACAGTGTGTGTGTGTGTGTGTGTGTGTGTGTGTGTGTGTGTGTGTGTGTGTGTGAGGGGTGTGAACTGTGCTCTGATGGGCCCTGCCACCCGCTCACACAGATGAACACAGGCAGTGTGTGTGTGTGTGTGTGTGTGTGTGTGTGTGTGTGTGTGTGTGTGTGTGTGTGTGCGTGGGGAGACGGCTGTGATGAATGTCATGTCTTCTTATTGAGTCTTGGGATGTGCTGGCCTTTCACGGCGCTGGCTGCCCTTCAGTGCGGGAGTCTGGGTCCTAATTAGTGACATGTGCTTACCTTTGATGAGGTCATCCCATAATGCCAGGTCTTTCACCAGCTTCTGAAAGGGTGTGTGTTGTTCATCATTAGAGCTTCAGAAGCGGCCGTCTCTCACAAACACTAATGAATTCATGAAAAGCCTTGTCAAGTTTGACCATTTGAACATTTAAACATTTTTTTTCTCTTGATCTAGATTTTAAATAATGAAGGAGTCAGATGGGTAATTTATGAGGTGACGACTGGGTGAAACTCAAAGACTGTGAACGCACACAATCATCAGAGAAGAGCCTTTTGTTTCAGCTTTGAACTGGAAGCCAGAAAGCAGACGCTGCTCAACACGTGCTCAGTGGCTAAATTGGCACTTCTTCTGCACTCATAATGGGCTTCCTCTGCACTCATAATGGGCTTGTCAATTTCTCAATGTTACCTGCCGAGCAGCAGGCCTGCCTCCTCCGCTGAGAGCCAACACTCCTGCCTCCACCTCCTCCTCCTCCGCTGAGAGCCAACACTCCTGCCTCCTCCTCCACCTGCTCCTCCAGGAGCGCAGCTCTCACCTCCTCCTCCTCCTCCTCCTCCTCCTCCTCCTCCTACGTCTCATCCTCCTGCTGCTCCAGGAGCGCAGCTCTCCCCTCCTCCTCCTCCTCCTCCTCCTCCTCGCCCCTCTGGTGTTTATATTGGCAAAGCAGCACTTTTATTTTTATTTTCCACGGGGCATTGAAGTGAATAAACTGTTGGATAGCCAGCACTGTAAATACACTCTTTTGAAGTAGAATGGACCTGTTTGTGGGGAACTGTTTAAGCGTGAGCTGCATCCAGCCTGTGACTGCTCCCCCCCAATAAGACCGTTTGAATGAATGTAGATGAGAGTTTTTACGCTTGCTAGCGGTTTGTGTATTAGCAGAAGCCTGTGAAGTGAGTGCCTTATATGGGCCTGGCTGCTGCAGCGGGGGGCTGGAGGAAGCTGCAGTTGTATCTGCGTGTGGGGGAGTTCTCAGTGCTCTGGTTAGGAGGCGAAGGCGTGTTAATACCGATCTGGTTTTGACGCTCTCGCTAGAGCCACTGCTGAAGTGCAGCGACACCTACGCCTCCTCCTCCTCTTCGCTCCTCGCGTTTCCGGCAACTCCCCTTCGAGCCTCTCCTGCTGGAGGAGCCCTACTGTGGCATCTGCTGATGAGGGGGAAGTGTGTGTGTGTGTGTGTGTGTGTGTCTCTCTCTGTGTGTGTGTGTGTGTGAGAGAGTTTGTGTCTGTGTGTGTGTGCGTCTGTGTGTGTGAGTTTGTGTGTCTGTGTGTGTCTGTGTGTGTGTGTGTGACTGTGTGTCTCTGTGTGTGTGTGTGTGTGTCTGTGTTTGTCTGTGTCTGTGTTTGTGTTTGTGTGTGTGAGTTAGTGTGTGTGAGTTTGTGTGTCTGTGTGTGTGGTGGGGGTGTGTGCTTCTGTGTGTGTGTGTGTGTGTGTGTGTGTGTGTGAGAGAGTATACAGAGAGGAAAGCATGGAGAGGCGTGGAGGGAGAGAAGGAGAGGAACATGTTTTGCATATTGC